>NW_027248376.1:47500-310000 GCF_041260155.1 Ptychodera flava
ATAAGAATTGAAAATTCATAAGTGTTAACAACGTCATTCCAGAACCTGTTTACGTCATCATGGAGTTCATGGGTCAAGGGAACCTGTTGAAGTACCTTCGAGATTATCGACGAGATAAGACGAGCGACTACGCGAACGCAGCTCGACTGAAATTGGTTCTCAAGAGTAAGGATCTTGTCTCTCTGGGAAAGCAGATTGCCGCAGGAATGCAGTACCTAGCCTCCAAGTCGGTGAACTAGCTGAAGAGCACAACATTTGTGTAGCTGTCTTTTGTGTAGCTTGTATTGACATGTATAGTGCGCTCTCAATGGAGAATGTGATCATATGTAAATACCACCTTTAGTTCTGTGACCTCTAGCCAATTCCTCTGGCCATGCCAACTGGCCATGCGTACAGACGTCGCTGTGTTTACTGTACTAATATTTCCCCAAATAGTACAGTAAGGGAACTGGTCAGTTTCTTCGGCCTGGGGGGGGGCGGTGGATTCATGGGGGGGGGTCACCCTGTTTTTGACTTTGGTGATAGGGGGGTCACCATGTTTTTGAAATACCCAATAGGGGGGGTCAGTGTGTTTTTGAATTTCGACACAGGCTCATCATTGCCTAAAATGCATCGTGTCAGCCACAAACTTCATCCAGTTGCATTTTTCGGCGCGCCCTTCGGGCGCGTAACTTTAATAATCAGACACATTTTTCAGCACGCCCAACTTTAACATATCAGGCATACATATATCAGAGATATATGTATGTTCAATATTTTTCTGTGTGCTCTTCAAGCGCATTACTTTAATATATCAGACATTTTTCAGCACACCCTTCCTGTGCATTACTTTAATATACAAGACATATATATCAGAGATATCAGGATGTTTCATATTTTTCTCCGCGCCCTTCGGGTGCCATACTTTAATAAATCAGAGATATATGCCAGAGATATCTTGATGTTTGCTAAGTGAAAGTGTACTATTATGAAATCTGCATTTCATATGAAAAGCATGACAAATTCCTGATACTTTTCTGTTCTCTCTATGAGAATTCAGTATGAGAAAGCAACATGCACAAATATCAATGTTACAAGAAAGGTCATCTCAGACTCTGCACACATCAGATTTGGCTAAAATGCCTCTCCCCCAATTGTTCCTCAGGAGATTTAATTGGATGGCTGGCAAGTCTTAACACCCATCAAAGTTTTTGATTTACTGCTTTTTCCTGTTTGATATTAATGATTGACATCCATTTCTGTACAACAGTTCAGGACATCTGGTTAAGCATAGAAAGTGTGAAATACATTCACAGCTCATTCAAAATGTACTGTATTCAAACTTTAAGATTGACACTTTGAAATTCCCATCTTACAACTGACATGCCAACAATTTCATTAAAACACAGAATGACTTAAAATATAAATGTGTGTTAAATATAACAATATATATATATATATATATATATATATATATATATTACAGTATTATATTATTACATATTACAGTTGTTGCTTGCGGGGGGGGTCACCCTGTTTTCGAAATTTGGAATAGGGGGGGTCACCCTGTTTTCAAAATTTGGAATAGGGGGGGTCAGCCACTTTTTGACGTCGGCAAAAAATAATCCACCGCCCCCCCCCCCAGGCCGAAGAAACTGACCAGTCCCTAAGCATAGCGAGGGCAGGGCAGGAAGTAGGCATGGTTAGAGGTCACGGAACTAAAGGTCACATTTACGAGGACGCATTATACATGCCAATACAAGTGTTGTACTCTTCAGCTGGTTTATTTGTAACATTGAAAGAGAAAGAAAAACGCTGTAATATTGACTTAAATAGCCACTTATGAGGCCCTGTGGTATAATTGCATTCATTCCCCAATGCCTCCTCCGATGCACCTTTGCACGAATTCAATTTGCGCTGAACTTTGCACGAATTCAATTTGCGCTGAACTTTAGTAAATCACAATGAAGGTGTTGTCCGTTACAACAAAAACAAACAAACAACAACAACAACAATAACATCACGTCCAATGTCAATCGAAGTGTTGATAGATAAGCCGATGTGCATTTACACTTGTTTTGTTGTTGTTGTTTTTTGCCTTGTTTTGTTTTTGCTTTTTGGGGTTTTGTTTTGATAGGCACTGATGTGCATGCCTCTTACTTTAAAAATGTTTACGGTACAGAACATGCTATCTAATAAAACAACGAGGGATCGGCTATTTATGACTCCTACACTTTCATTAGTGTTTGTCTCGTGTCGTATTTTCTAGTTATGTGAAATGCATCGAGCATATTTAGTTTACATTCATCTCCATTTTACATTGATACAGTATGTGCACGGCGAACTTGCTGCAAAAACAGTTCTTCTATCAAAAGACCGGCGAACTTGTAAATTATCAAATATTGGTCTCAGAGGTGATGTGGAAATTGAAGCGATCAGAGTTAAAGAGGTAACATTACATTCTGTGATATTTTCCTTTGTTTTACTCTACTGCAATCACAAGAAAGGCGTTGATAAATTTGTTTTGTTGCCTACTTTCTGAAACCCCGCCCATGAAATGCGGAGTTCACTTCTATCATAGCGAATGTTAGTAAGCAAAACGTAACCTTTACAACCCTATTGTTAAGAAAACTAAAGTAGTTTAGTTTACTTTACCATCATAGAAAAGTAACACAAACTAAAGTAGTTAATTTACCATCATTGTACTGAACTACATTGCATTACAATTTACTGATTACCATGGAGGTTTTCAAATTGTGTTTCTTGTTTTGTTTTTAGCATCACACCCGCCAGCCGATACGTTGGTTTTCACCGTAAACGGTCAGTTTAGGGGAATATTCAACAATGAGCGACGTCTGGTCCTTTGGTGTCGTACTGTGGGAGATCACTACGTTAGGTAAGTCCAGCTCGCAAAGTTACCGGTACGAAATATTTCAACTTGCCGGGCGTTGTCCGGTCTTCGAAATCTGTTGTCCCGCTAGCGACTCCAGGCACACGGAAACGTCGAATTTGGGGAATGGTGCCCTTTTAATTTATTAGCGAGAATATGTTTCAACTGTCTGTCTGTCTGTCTGTCCTGCCTGTTTTTCTTCTTGTTCTCTTGTAGTCTCCAAGTTCGCGCGTTGGACGATACATATTGTGAATCGATTTTCATAGCTAAAACTTTCCTTGCAAGACAAATATATTAAGTTTATTAATTGGTTGATTGATTGATTGATTGATTTTATGCATCGACTGCAAAAGTCATTTGTCTGGAATGAAAGTCAAAGAAGCATATGTGTCTATCGTCTTTGCAATTTCTTGCATCGTGGCTGTTTTCCCTTTTTGATGTTCAATTTTCCATCAACTTTGAGTATTTCGTTTTGTTTTTACGATTGAAATAAGGTAAGACACCGTACCCTACTGCCAAAAACGTGACCAAAGTGAGGGAGTTCATTTCAAAGGGATTTCGAATGAAGAGGCCAGCTTATTGTGACGCTAAACTGTAAGTAATGACAAACAAATTAACATTTATCTAATATAACGTACGCCTTGGTTGGGTTTATGAACAGACTATAGTTTATTGCGATGTGAATATAATATTCACTACAATAAGTTATAAACACTTGAAATGAAAAGCCTTGTATAGATGAAAAGTGGCAGCTCTCGTGATGTGTATCCATACTGTGAAAGCTACTAAAACAGAAGCCAATTTGACATTTGGTTGATAAATCACTGACACTGTGAATGTACACGGAAATGCCTTTCTAGGTGTTTTTGTACCGATTTAATCTTTGTTACTCTTTGTTACGCGGACACTCCATGAGCCTGAGGACGAATTTCCTCACTTTTACTGAGAACTGGAAACCTATGCCCTTTTGCGGTCAAATGCAGGCATGCCACGTAAATACCCCGCTGTACTTTGATAAGGCAGACAGATTGTATTCTGTACATATGGCTATGGACATACATATTTCGAAAGAAATGGTCTCATATCAGCGAAAGAGCGATAACCAGACATTGAAATTTTCATGACATTGACCTTACCTTCACCGACAGGTACTCCGTCATGACGAGGTGCTGGTCGGAAAACAAAGCCGAGCGACCGTCCTTCTCCAAACTCGTCATTGAACTTGAAGGCATGGCTAAAAGCAGCGAGGTAATTGTTTTGTTCAATTGCAAAATGTGAATGGTTCACTTGGTCCTAGCAAGCTTCCTCTTTTTGGTGGATTTTTTATCCGATTCACGTAAAGGCAGTTTAATCCAGCAACGGAGATAAGCAGCAAGCCCGACACAACACCGTGTGCTAAAAAGTTACTGGTAGCACATTACTTCTGATATGAAAATCTAATATATATATATATATATATATATATATATATATATATATATATATATATATATATATATATATATATATATATATATATATATATATATATATAATATAATATATATATATATATATATATATTTGCAAATAGAAACTGTTCATATATTAGGAGCTATGTGAAACCTGAGGGAGGTAGTATCAACAACGTTTTTGCCATTCGTTGCATTCCAGGTTTTCATAGACGTCAAAAAGGCGTGTGCCGACACTCCAGACTATAAGAAGGCAGCAAATGAAAAGTGTTACGAAACAAAGTGATGGAATTGTGCGATTGGTAACCGATGGATGCTGAGTTTATTCGGCAGAGATCATTGTGTACGTGACAATACAAAGACAGAAATTTGAACGTCAGATCAGAAACTGCAAAGGCAATATGCTTACAGGGCCTACTTTCATGATGGATTCATCTCACAGAAAATTTATTTTTGGATATAAAAATTATCAATACAGTGTTAACATCAGATTAAATTCGAAAGACAGAGAATAGGTACACATACATACATACATCCATCCATCCATCCATCCATCCATCCATCCATCCATCCATCCATCCATCCATCCATCATCCATACATACATACATACATACATACATACATACATACATACATACATACATACATACATACATACATACATACATACATACATACATACATACATACATACATACATACATACATACATACATACATACATACATACATACATACATACATACATACATACATACATACATACATACATACATACATACATACATACATACATACATACATACATACATACATACATACATACATACATACATACATGCATACATACATACACACATACATACATACTTACATACATACATACATACATACATACATACATACATACATACATACATACATACATACATACATACATACATACATACATACATACATACATACATACATACATACATACGCAATTTACATATATCTCAACATTACTCATGTAACGTCATCAATGACGAGAGAGAACTTCTGGCAGATTATGTATTTAGCACATTCATAGACCCACTTGTTTTATTCGTTATACAAACCTGCTTTGAAGTGCTAGGTCATTTCAAGTGTCAGTGTGGCGCGATGAGGTTGTGTGGCTGTAGCTGTTCAGGGTCATCGACTCACGGTCACCTCACAATTGTGTCTAAAACACACTTTCTGTCGTTTAATCTCGTAAAAAATTGAATATGTCTGTCTGTCATATCAATCGCTGATGAAAGGAGAGTGATCTATTGACGACAGATACACGATTTATTTCACTGTAAAGGTCTTTATTTAGAAATACTATGAAATATATCATTTCTTGGCTGATGTGACTACACCTTGCTTATTAATCCATTATTCATGTACAGTGCTTGCCAACGATGTGCACCCGGAAGTCGGCAGATTGTCCACCGATAAATAATCTAGACTTGAGTTGCGACATTACAATATGAATAAAATTGCTATTAAACTCACTCTTTTCTTGTCGGGTTACTCACAACGAATTACACATGACAATCTCTGCAACAATATGATCACTCCTTATCTTGTACGATGCGCTCACAATGACAAGACTGAGAACTGGAAGACTGTTCTCAAGGTTTTGGCGGGAATATCACCAAGGTCGTAATGTGGCACACTGGTAATGTTGGTTCAACACAAGCATAGTTCAGAAGCTAGGCGTCGAAAGTGCACTGAAAAGAAGTCGACAGAGACAGTCTTGACAGATCAGCAGCTCTGATGTAGACCTTTGCAAAATCAACTGAAAGTAGCAAGTGAAATCCTTCTGGATATTCGTCGGTTTCCAATTTTTATACAGCAGTTCACAATTTCACAATGCTTGTGTTAACACTACAGGGAAAACTAAATTTTTCGATTTTCTAAAAAAACTAAGACGGTGAAAACGATTCTTACACCAAGAGGTTTAAAATGAGACCCTGAAAGTGGTTCATTAGAATAGAATACTTATTAAATTGTGAAAACCCGAATATTTGAGCTTTTTCCTATGATTCAAAATACAACGAGTTGATGAAGCCCTTAGTTGCAACTTTTGCAACTATTTCCATACGTTTTTGTATAAAATCACCAGTTATGAATGGCGAAAACTTTTTTTTTCTGGAATAAGTGACCACAAACCTAGCAAAAATGTAAAAATCGGCCTTGGTGAACTTCTTCTTAACATCTTCATTCGTGATGACTTTGTACATTTTATAAACCACGAATGCATACATTCATGCATTCTACATACATCAATACATACACATGCGTACGTACACACGTACATAAGAGAGGTTAAGATTTCATCCGTAGCGAGAACGTAACGTAGAGTGGCGACGCGTTCCGTACGCGTAACTTCTGCCACAGATTCGGATTAAGACTTGACCGGCCCCGTGGCTTTGCTTTCCACTTGCTTTCCACGGCTGCAGTAACTGGCTAGCCGAGCAAGGTTCACATGTCTGTGTACACCTAACGATCTACGTAACAGCCTATCACTAATGCGACAGTCTACTGAAGTTTATACATTCAATTCGCTCTGTTTTGATTTTATAGACTTGACGCAAGTCTAGATTAAGACGTATGCGTGCCGACTCACACACCCGACTCACACAGTCGCATTGTCTAAAGGATTTTTCTCTGATATCAGGTTAATAGAACACAGAGAAAAAACCCCGGAATCCCTACTGAAATTTTACTTTGTGTTAGAAAACCGTGTAAAGCCACGGAGAAAAAACAAATGACAATGCTAATTTCAGTCTAGACCGAATGTTATCGGCAGTGCAGTGTAACGATGTCTCGCCACGCATGTACCGTTCTCTGCGAGTGCACTGCAGGAGGTACTTTTTCGTTTTTGTTACCTAAAATATCTCAAAACCAGACGGCGATCGATAAAACCAAGAGCAACAATACAAAACGAATGGAATGTCAGTTTTGAATATCAAGTTTATGGCGAAGCGAGCGTGAAAATCGCTCTCGGAAAAGGTGTACGGGAAAAGTGGCAGTTTCACGTAGAAAACGACTGCCAAACGACAAGAGAACGTGTGACATCATCAGAACATGATGAGAGCGCGAAGAAAGTGATGACGTATCCGTTCCCGTTCCGTTCCCGTATGAAATCTTAAACTCTCTATATACCGCTATACATACTTACGTATATACGTTCATACGTTCGTACGTACATATACGTACGTGCGTGCGTGCGTGTATGCATGCATGCGTACGTAGTACATACATACATACATACGTACGTACGTACGTACGTACGTACGTACGTACGTACGTCCATCCATCCATCCATCCATCCATCCATCCATCCATCCATCCATCCATCCATCCATCCATCCATCCATCCATCCATACATACATACATACATACATACATACATACATACATACATACATACATACATACATACATACATACATACATACATACATACATACATACATACATACATACATACATACATACATACATACATACATACATACATACATACATACATACATACATACATACATACATACATACATACATACATACATACATACATACATACATACATACATACATTTTTCTATTAGGAAGACATGCAATGCGGCTTTGAAGGGCGAAGTAATCTTTCTAATGTCCGTGCTGTGGGATAGGATTAGGGTCATCTACATATATTTACCAAGACGAACACCAAACCACAAGAACGCTGCTAAAATTTGATTTTGCTTTTTCAATCTTTTATTACTTCATTGGAATTCAACAAGCCAATCTTCTTGAGCTATTAACGGATTTACAAAAAAAAATCTAAATCTGGCTAGTGTATAAAAATAGCGTTCTCAAAATGTACTTCTATCGATAATTACACACACCAAACAGTGTTAAGTCTATCCTCGGTAAATTAAAGCAGTAATATTCATTCTAAATTCACGCGTAATATGTCATGAGAAACACGATTTTTTTGGAATTGCGAAACATTTATTTTTCTCGAATGCAGATAAATTGGGAAGTTCTGCTGGGTATGTTTGCTAAAATGCACAGTTTGCGGAAAAAAAAAACATAACGAACTGGAAACTCCTAACAGGAAGAAAAATCAAATTACAATATTCAATACTTACGCAAAGTAAAATGTTTCTATATGTATCGACGGCTGATATGAAAATCTGATACAAGACGATCTGTTCTTTCAGAAGCACTAAAATGTCAATCCAGAAATTTACAATAGTACATCGTTATCAAGAATATGTAGCTCTGAAATATCTGAAGCACATTAAAAAAACTAACTGTTGGTTTCGTTTGCAATGCTTTTAATACCTACCCGGATCACAAGTGATACTCTGAATAGAAATTAAAAATTCTGCCGAGTGAGACATATAAACTATAAAAATATATCGGTGAAAAATATTACTGATTACAACGAAAAATAACATGCGACATTCAGAAAGGTCTTAACACGATAAATAACACTTCACCAAATCATTTACGATGGTAATGTGGACCAGAAAATCATAAGCTTAGAGGGCTGGCTTTAGAATACAGCCAAGAAAAATACATGCAAGTCAAAAATTACAATATTCGGAAATAAAACATTTTTTCTGAAAAAAAAAACCGTTATATAGGGACAAACTGAATACTTTGTTTAGTTGAAAAAAAACAATCCTACAAAACATCAAGATCTGAAAATCTCAGTATCTATCACATAGTGAAATAGCACGTGAAAAATGGCATTAGGTATACGTCTCAGGGCCTACTGGTGAGAAAGAAAACAGTAAACCAAAAACCACCAAAGTCTTCAATATTTCTTGATTTAACATAGCAAAGTTAAGGTACAAACGTGTAGCTATGGTGTTTTGGGTACACACGTGATAAAAAGTGTTAGTTCTTGAAAGCATCAGTGAATGATTGCTTGAATGCATATAATGTGTTCAAAACAATGAACATAGCTAGCTGTGCAACACAATATTGGGTTACTTGGCAAGCGTACAAGGAAAAAGTAAATTGAAATAACATGCGAAAACGTTTACAATCAAATTAAATGTCTTAATAATTTTATACTCTTGTCAAGGTATAATAAATTGTGATAAAACTGTCAAACTCTCAGAAATACAGTCCATTACAGATACTAATATGTTACGTGTACTTCTGCGCTGAAGCCGACATAACGTCAACCTGACCAGCCTGACGGCAGAAATTGAAATAGCGCCACCTATCATGGGCTAATGAACTAGCGTAAGAATTTTACACTAATGTGAGTCGGTCGGTTGTACATCTCTTAAAAACAGACCCTTTTCAAAACGAAAATTATTACAAAGATACTGAGCTCTATTTTCTGTTTCTGAATCAATAAAATAACACCCAGCAGTGTTATGTTTGCAAATTCGAACTTTGATATTTTTTCTGGACTACCTTTTACTGTGGAAGCTGTCTAATGAGTAAAGCGTTCGCCTTCAGTCAAAACATAACAGCTGACAGGTTGCCAGCTGAAGTCATGTGTGGATTTACTCCAAGAATTTGATAAATCTGATGATGATACAAGAAATCGGAAGGGGTACCCTGACCAGGATGAATAGCATAAAGTATGTACAATGTTCAGGTAAGATCTGATGAGTGTCTTTCTTGAAATCAAAACAAATATGAGAAGATTTCACAGCGATGCTTCCATGAATGTTTACAGTGATTGAAATTGAATAAAAACTCATTGCAATGCTGCTGTACAGAATTAACAATTGTATTCCGTAAAAAAATATGAAAATTTAAACCGATTACTTTGATTTCAACTTAACGAACCTAATTATATAAAGTCATGGAATTCAAACCCAAACATGACCAGAAAAATCTGGACATCAAACTCAGAAATCTAGAAATCATGTTGAAATTGGATTGAATGTTGAATGGAATTTAGTCATGTCAACACTGGACATTCTGCAGAAATATCAAAATATCTCTTTATAAAAACACATCAAAATTTAAACCGATGACTTTAATATTATGATTTTTGAATTCTTTACGTCAAGAGGTAAAATTCTAACCCCAACATGGCCAGGAAAATATGAACATTTCTCAGAAAAATGAAAACATCTGTATTTTCTACAAAACGATTGCATTAAAGTAAACTTGATCACAATTTCTCTACAGTGTTCAAAATATCACTCTGAAAAAATTATCAAATTTCAACTGATGTCTTAAATTTTATGATTTTTGAATTCTTTACATCAAGAGGTAAAATTCTAACCCCAACATGGCCAGAAAAATATGAACATTTCTCAGAAAATTGAAATTATTTGTATTTTCTACATGTCAAAACAGTTGCATTAAAGTAAACTTGATCACAATTTCTCTACAGTGTTCAAAATATCACTCTGAAAAAATTATCAAATTTCAACTGTCTTAAATTTTATGATTTTTGAATTCTTCACATCAAGACGTAAAATTCTAACCCCAACATGGCCAGGAAAATATGAACATTTCTCAGAAAAATGAAATTATTTGTATTCTCTGTGTCAAAACAATTGCATCAAAACAAACCTGATCACAATTTCTTCACATTTTACAAAAAGTTGACTCTGAAAATAATACAAAATTTCAACCAATGACTTTAATTTTTACATTATTGGATTCCTTACATCAAGATGAGAAATTCTAACCCCAACATGACTAGGAAATTATGAATAGTTTCTGAGAAAAATGAAATTATTGACATTGTTCATGGCATCAAAACAAAGCAGATTTCAATTTCTTCACATTTTACAGAAAATTCACTCTGAAAAAATACAAAATTTCATCCAAGGGTTTCAATTCCACTTGGAGTCATTTCCTGACATCATAACGAGAAATTCTAACCCAAACTTGGCTGAGAAAATATTGAGTTTTGATGAGAAAATCAGGAAAATTGTGTCAGTCATGGTGATGATGTGTTTGTAGGTTGTTCAGTTGTACAATTGTATTTGCTGCAATATTTGCATTGACTGTCTTCTCAGATTTCTTACTTGTAAATGACCTTGACAGTGGAATCACTGCGATCTGAATAAACTATTCTACCGTCTGTAAACACTGCAATGTAGTAAGGGTCTCCATCTACAGTTACAGTTTCCTGGTATTCACCCTGTCTATCAAATTTCACTATCTTCCCAATATTATCTGCCACATAAATATTGTCTGCATTGTCAACTGTAACTCCACATGGATCCACTAAGTGATCACTTCCAAATTGATTCAATATTTCAAGATTACTGTCCAAAACATAGATACACTTTACATCACCATCACATGACACTATGAGTTGATATTTTTTGTTCAAGGTCAGAGAGAAGGGCTTTCTGAGTTGTTGACTTGAAATAATGTCACCATCTCCATTACATTTGATTACACAGTCTGCACCGTAGTCTGCTATGAAAACATTTCTGTCTTTATCAACAAATACACCAGTGGGGCCTTTCAGTTTACCCATTGCTATTATTTGTTTCACTTCACTCTTTGCATCACTCACTACAATGCATTTGTTGCCGTCATCTGCTGTGTAATAGTCACCATTGTCTGCCATTTTTGTGTCTCGTGGAGTGAAAACACTTGGTAAGCCATGAACTGTGACAGATGTTAGAATCTGTGCAGTGTCTGCTGTTACTGTCTTCACACTGCCAGGCTGGACACCAGGCCCATAGTCACAGACAAGTATATGTCCATTCTGGTTTATTGTCAATCCCAATGGGTTAAAGACTTCTCCTGATGATTTCCTGCCATCACTGGACAATAAAATCCTGACAGTGTTGGACAGTGGTGTACCTTTGGGTGTAAGGTAACAATTTGCAAATGTAGGTCAAGGTCAACATCTGATAAAACAGTAGTACTGCCATTGAAACATGAGTTTGTGACAGGAAGGTGACAATTTCTTGAAAAAATCTCATTAATTAAAATATTTAAACGGTAAAAATGTTACTAATTTGCATAATGAATTAAATGTTACCGACAAACAAATCGTTCAGGCTGGTAATTGTACTTTTCACCTCTTTTTAAATGCTAGTAGTTGTTCAATTGAGTAATGACTGTGGTTTTTTGACATTCTTAAGATTTTAGGTAATAATTAAAAATTGCTCTGATCAAGTAATTTGCATAATTAATGAATTTAGGTAATTATGCTTTATCTCCATAATTGATTTGAGTAAAATGCTACAATTTTGTGGAATTGCTTCTTAGGCCATGGCCATGTCATTGCATTTGGTCCAGTGAATTTTATCTGTGTAGTAATTATGTATTTGCATAATTAATGAATTTAGGTAATTAGGCTGTATCTCAATAATGGTTCAGTGCAATATGCTAGAATTTTATGGAATTTTCACTGAAGACATGGCAAAGCCATTGCCTTTGGTCCAGTGAATTTTATATTTATGGTAATGACTTATTTGCATAATTACTGAATTTAGGTAATTGGAATGTCGCTCAATAATGGTTCAGTGCAATATGCTAGAATTTAGTAGAATTTTCACTGAAGTCATGGCAACGCCATTGCCTTTGTTCCAGTGAATTTTATATTTATGGTAATGACTAATTTGGATAATTAATGAATTTAGGTAATTAGGATGTAGCTCAGTAGTGGTTCAGTGTAATATGCTACAATTTGGTGAAATTGTTTCTGAATTCATGGCAATGTCACTGCATAATTAATGGATTTAGGTAATTAGGCTTTATCTCTATAATGGTTTGGTGTACATTGTTGTTGACCTGTCACTGAAGTCATGGCTGCGTCATTGTGTTTGTCCAGTGAATTTTATCTGTTTAGTATAGTCTGGTTCCCTGCCACCTTTCTACCGTTGGCTGCGCTACACTCACGAAAAGGGTCAGGTATGCGGCAGCCATTTTGCCAGATTTTGGGCAAAATGGCGGACGCGCGTGGCGCACATCGCGCGTGATATCAGGCTGGAATGTTCAAAATGACTGCGCCCTTGACAGTAACTCAGCAACAATGTAGGAGGGGCAGCTACATGAACATTACACAAGTCAGTTAGTCTTCAAAAATCAATCTGTTTCTTATGCAAAACGTCGTACGAGGTGATATATTTATGAAAGAGCGTACTACATCCGAATGACAGAATCGAGTTAGTATTTTGTTTGTTTTTGGAATTTGAAATAGCATATAACACTGCAGCGACGCAGCAGACGCAGGTGCTCCCCTTAGCAAATCGACATGTTCCATAGTGTCGTCCAATCAGTGCCGTGAAGAGAATGGCGCATACCTGACCCTTTTCGTAGAAAGGGGCAGGGAACCAGACTATGTGTAGTAATGACTTATTTGCATAATTAATGACTTTAGGTAATTAGCTATAGGCTGTAATCAACAACAGTTCAGTGTAGTATGGTAGAATTTTGTGGAATTGTCACTGAAGCTTTTGCCGGGTCATCACATTTACTCCTGTGAATTGTATCAATTGTATCGGGGCATCATGGGCCAGTGGCTAGAGCATTTGACTCACGATCATGGGATGGTGAGTTCGAGCCCCGGCATGGCCATGGTGGTGTGTCCTTGAGCAAGGCACTTTATTCCTCATTGCTTCTCCCCACCCAGGAGTGATGGGTAACTGTAGGACAGTGGCTGTAACGTGTGCGTTTAGCTCTGCTTTGCTTATTGGCTGCACATGTGTGCTGTTTTTATTACCCCAGTGACCAGGGGTAATAATAATTAAAGCTCCTTGAGCGCATGTACTTGTGGATATGTGCGCTATGTAAGAACCTATTATTATTATTATTATTATTAATATGCATAATTAATGACTATATACCAGTTAGGCAATATTTTGACATTTTTTTGGTAATATTCTGCAAATTTGTTTAATTTTTGATGTTGATTGCAGTAGTATTGTCTTTATTTATTTTCTGTCCATAGTGTTTACTGATTTACATGTAGCCAGTTAGACAATAACTCAAGAGCAGTAGTTGATGTACGATACCACAAATCTATTAAATCATTGTACAGTCCATTTTCTAAATTTTGTATGTATCTGTAATATGATGTATGGATGTATGTTTGCATAAATGAATGAATGTATGTAAGTATATGACCCTTAAAGGGAGGTGGTCGTAGGAACTCTGCTCAAAGGTTGCCAGCGACCCCTGCGACCTATGTAAATACCGTTTCTAGGGTACATTGGCGGTTGATGAAAGTGAAACATGTTTGTTAACAATGAATATCATAAATTTTATATGTTGCAGCTACGTTGAAGTGATGCATTTAGATATCATGCATAAAATACATTGTTTGTCAACAAGAAAGTCACACATGTGCAGTTCCGATGACCAATCCCGTTAATTGATTCATTCTTGCAAACACTTGGAATTGCACGATGGTCCATACACCTATATGTAACCTTGATTCCAAACTTAGCTACAGTGATGTAAAAGGAGTTCTTCTGACCAGAGCAAAGATGTTGATGTAAATTTTAGTTAACATTAATACAGACAAATGATGTTTAGTTTATTGTAAGTACTAAATAGCTACTTCATGGCATCTTTTTGGATTTTTTTGTTCTGTGTTCAGTTTTATGATCTGTTTGCTCAACCCATACAATACCATTGTTTGCATTTAACTCCAGTTTCCTACGGTTGAGTTGGGAAATACAGGGAAATTAGGGTCAAAGTTTTAACATTAATAAATGGCCAGTTTTCAGCTTATTAATACTCCCAATACATATAGTCACATTTTATTCAATTTTCAAAAATAATAAAGCAATTTGCATATCACAAAAAGCAGCTAAGTATGCTTTTTGGTGTGGTACAAGAGGATTCGAAATTCAGCTGAATGTCAGAGCCCTTACAAAGTGTACCTGTGGCTGTTTTTCACTTTCACTTCCTGATGTTTTACTTTGATTGCAGTGTCTCCACATATTTTACACAACAGTCTGAGAGAGTGCTTTTCACTCTAAAACAGATACAGCATTCTGAAAAATGATATGAGTCAAGCTAAGCAAAGAACCATCAAAATTATCAAAATGATCAATTTTGATCAATTTGATTTTGATATGTTATTAAATTGTAGTTTTTCATCTATCATTTGGTGTGCTTCTTTGTAAAATCAGGGCTCCTTACTTAGCAAAAATGTACTTCAAATTTGAATCCATACGTTAAACCTTGAGAATGACCAGTAAGCATCAAACATATTGATGCAATAACCATACATACAATAGTAAGCTGTGTGGATATATCAGATTACCAAGAAAATCTTTTATCATCGATTTCCTTTAACCCTTTGAGTGCTGTAATATTTCCCACCAAAAATTATAGTCAACATTTAACAATTTGTTTAAAATATTTCTGTAATAGTTTAGTAATTTTGGACAAAATGGATGTCACATTTCATTGGTTAGAGTTTTTCATCAAAATTTTGGCAAAAATTTAAAAAAAATTGACTGGAGTATATTTCCTTAAGGTGAAAAACGCTGACTTAGCACTCAAAAGGGTTAAGTGTTAATTCTCATGCTTCATAGTAATCAGAAACTTGTGTATTTTTGTTCAGTATTAATCCATTATCATCCATTAATCCATTATCATCCATTAATCCATTATCATCCATTAATCCATTACCACTACAAAGGTACAGGGCTACTTTTGTGTAGGGAGGGGGCTTACAATTACAACTCTTCACTTTTACAGATCTTACTCATTCAATTTTGAATTTATACCAGTTATAAGGGGGAATTAAATGAAGAATTTGTAAATACAATGCTGAGTCATGTTAACATGGTATTAATACTGTTTACAGAATGCCTTGTAATTCCTTGCTGTGTGTCAAGTGATAGTAGGAATGAAATCTGAAGTGAAAAAGTGAATAAAATCTAAAGTCAAGTCTGTTGTTCACTCTTGATTTTCACAGGTGCTTCACTATTGATTTGGAATATTTTATGTACAAGACAGGTGTTTGAAATGTATTAAATGAACTCTCAGTCGCTGGTGTACATGATTGTATTGTTGGCTGATATGCAGCTTTCAGCAAACAACTTTTCTTCTGTAGAGGGCGCTGTGCAAATGACACCCTGCCAATAAGTCATATATATATATATATATATATATATTATATAATTATATATATATATATATATATATATATATATATATATATATATATATATATATATATATATAATCGGAAGTGAGGATGGTCTCAACAAGACAAAAAGGCTCTCACGATGACTACTTTCGCCCTGCTTACAGGGCATCATCAGGTCCACTGGAGAACTCAAGTACATGTGTCACTGTTAGGGTTTGAAAGTGACAAGTATGCAAAATCAATTATGCAAATTGATTATCAGAACAGTCGACGCAAAAACAGGTGTAAAGGCAACAATGGAAAGGAACTTGTGAATGAAGGATGACAGTTAAAAAGACAGAGGGGTTTCGGTGTTCAAGCCATCTGGATACATTGTTTTCAACTTCTTTATCCAAAATGTCTCTTTAGAAACCAACATGACGGGGTCTTTATTTGTGATTTGTTCGATGACGACAACCGCGAGATCACTGTCCGAATGTCCCGATTCATTGAAGTGTGGTGCTACAAGTGGCTAGTGTTATACTGTCGTCTACGGATACAGATTCGGTGGCCGGAAAGTCTTTGTTTGACCATCTTCCGTGTTTGTCCAATGTACATTAGTTGACATTTTCTGCAGACGATCGAGTAAATTACCCATGCTGACGTACACGATAGGTTCCTCTTACTTTGAATCGTTCTCCCGTTACTTTGCTAGTAAAGGTATCAGTGGTTATCATATATTTACAATTAACGCAACGGGTAGCATTGCAAGGGTGAGATAAAGTTTGGTGTACGAAGTTCTGTGATTTATTGTGGACAAGGATGTCTCCCAAATTCCTGCAGCGACGATATGCTAATAGCGGAGGTGAAGGCATAACTCTTTTCATTGTAGCAGATTGCTTTAGTATCTTGTGATGTTGTGTCACCATTTTTTCACATCGGGCCCAATGGGTTGTAGTCAGTGACGTATGTCAATCGGGATTCCGCTATTTTTGTTTTGTATTGCAGTAAACGCTGGCGATCTAGTTTATTGACTTTGTTTATAATCGGTTGAATGTCCTCTTGTTTGTATCCGGATAACATTAATTTGATCTTGAGAGAATGTAGTTGATGTTCAGACCACTCATCTACCGAGCAAATACGGCGAATGCGTATTGCCTGACTATAAGGTACTGATCGGAAAATATGTCTCGGGTGGCAGGAATGTGGAGATAGGTATGTTCCAGAGTCCGTTGGTTTAATGTATAGATTGGTTTCTAATCTGTCACCATGGCGTATGACGCGTACGTCCAAGAACGCTCGTTCCTCCTTGCTGAACTCTACGTCGAATTTAATTGATGGATGGACAGTGTTAACAATCTGTATGAACTGTGTAATCGTCTCTCTGCTCTGATACCATAATTCAATTAAATCATCCACGAATCTCTTGTGTCATAGGGGATCATATAAAGGGAGTTTGAGGAAAAATGTCTTCCTGAACCATGCAATGAAATATTTGCATATTTCACTGCGAATGGAATGCCCATGGCTGTACCCTGAACTTGGCGAAAATGTCTGTCCAGAAATGAGAAATGATTGTTACTGAAAATATACGAGACGAGTTGAAGGATAATCTCGATTTCGATTTTATTTTACACGGAATGCTGTAGTAGAGCATCGTTCAAGGCGGTGAGTCCATCGCTGTGAGGTATATTTGTGTACAAACTGCGAACATCCATGGTGATGATCAACAAATTGTCTGGTAGAGGGGCATGAATACTGTTGAACTCTTCAAGATTGGCAAGAAATTCAGTTGTGTCTTTCACCAGATCAACTCCACAATATTTCGCCTCCACGGGTGTTAAAATATGATCCAACCATAAGGCAGCAGCCCTACAGGGCTGTTTATGTGACTGAAAATTGGTCTTCCAGGTGGCATTACATGGTTGTTGAGTTCATCTTGTGTTAATTTATGTATTTTTGGAAGGATATAGTAGTAAGCCTCCTTAGTATCATCAATATTACAGAGAGCATCGTGAATATCCTGGCCAATTATGTCATAACGTACGAGTATGTTCGAGTATTCCTTCAATTTACTAATGACGGATGGAGTGCAATCAGAATGTTCCCTCCTCATGTATGTTGGTATATGTATTTATTTGTATGTATTTATGTATGTTTGTATGTGGGTATTTATTTTTATGTGTGTATATAGATAGGTATGGATGTAGATATGTATGTATGTATGTATGTATGTATGTATGTATGTATGTATGTATGTATGTATGTATGTATGTATGTATGTATGTATGTAGGTAGGTAGGTAGGTAGGTAGGTAGGTAGGTAGGTAGGTAGGTAGGTAGGTAGGTAGGTAGGTAGGTAGGTAGGTAGGTAGGTAGGTAGGGTAGGTAGGTTGATTTAGAGTGATCGGCACGGCCTACTCAGATTTATACTGCGTGGGTGCAGGTATATATGAAAAGCTGTAGTATATTTATTGGTTGTGTTTATATCCCAACATGGGCCAATATTAACACATGGGAGCAGTTTGAATTATCCCTTGAATCAGTGTACACTTGCATCAACAACGACAAAGACTGCGTATTTCTATGTGTGATTTCAATCGCCGCGACATTGAATGGTCTATTGTTCAAAATGCAGTGCGGCCATCGTCGTGGAATGAACACCTGTCGGACAGATGCATCGAAATAATTAACGAGTTTGGTTTGACACAAGTCAACGCACACAGAACTTGCAATGATCACGTCTTAGACTTGGTGTTTTCTTTCGGTGGTTCATGTACAGCATCCGTCACCGAAAAGTCTGTTAAATCTAATCATGACGCTCTTCACTGTGAACTTAAAATTGTCGGTAAGCGTCACATACTTCTGTGTGAAAGATCTGTGTATAATTTTCGAAAAGCTGACTTTGTACACCTGAAGTCACTTTTGTCATGTATTCCGTGGTCAACAATGCTTGACATTGAAGATCTCGATCAGTGTGTTAGATGTTTTTATGATATTTTAAATAGTGCAATTGATGAATGTGTCCCTAAAATAAACTTAGAGGGCGCAAATTTCCTCCCTGGTTCGATGCGGATCTAATTTCTCTATTGAAGGAGAAGGCAGATGCCCATCGTAGATTTAAAAAGTTTGGTAATCCTGCAGACTATGAACTTTTTTCCCGCTAAGGTCAGAATTTAAAAAGTTGAAAAACATCAAATATTGTGAGTATGTAGAGGAAATCGAACTATCCTCACAACATAATCCCAAACGTTTCTGGGGTTTTGTTGCTAATAAATCGAAATCTAGTTCTATTCCAAAGGTTATGAAACATACTGATTCCGTGTTTGATTCACCGATTTTAATTGCTGAAGGTTTTAACGATTTCTTCGAATCTGTTTTTAGTAAACCTGATGAGTCGAATTTACCTGATGTAACTACTATTAAAGATGACGTCTTGTGCAATATTCATGCACGTTACGATGACGTAATGACATTACTACTTTCCACTGATGTAAACAAAGCATGTGGAGTTGATAATGTATCTGGTGTAATTTTAAAAAAGTGCGCTGAGGAACTTGCTTTTCCTCTCACTTATATTTATAATAAATCCCTTTCATCCGGAATCTTTCCGACGTTTTTTAAGCGTAGCAATGTGGTGCCAATCTTAAAAAAGGTATAAGCAGGATATTAGAAACTACAGACCAGTTTCACTGTTACCTTTATTTAGTAAAGTCTTCGAGAAGATCGTTTTTAAGAGTTTATATGGCCATGTTGCTAACGTTATCTCTGATGATCAACACGGTTTTGTTCTTGGGAGAAGCGTCGAGACGAATCTAGCCACTTACACAGACTTTATTTCAACAGCGTTCAACAATAAATTACAAACTGATTCAATTTATCTTGATTTCAGTAAAGCTTTCGATTCCATTTCTCATAAACTACTTATTCACAAACTTTCTTCTTTCGGTTATACCGGAAATTGCATTAAGTGGCTTGAGTCGTATCTGTCTGATCGCTCCCAGAGAACTGTCATTGAGGGAAGTTTTTCCAAATGGTGCCCAGTTGTATCTGGTGTACCCCAGGGTTCTATTATTGGTCCCCTGCTTTTTATTTTATACGTAAATGATTTGTCAACATGTGCTCGGTCATCAAATGTTATTTTATATGCAGATGATTCGAAGCTTTATAAAACTATCCAGTCAATTTCTGATTGCGCATTGTTGCAAGATGATCTTGACAGGGTTGTCCGTTGGTGTTCAACATGGAAGCTTAAGTTAAATATTGACAAATGTGGCTTCATTAGTTTTACTAATAAGACTAAGATGATTCTTTTAATTACTCAATTAATACAACTCCAATCACACGTTTTACGTCAATCAAGGACCTTGGTGTCATACTTTGTGGCTCCATGGATTTTTCCGAGCACATTGATACTGTCGTCAAGAAAGCAATGCGCAATCTAGGTTTCTTAAAACGCAATTGTCAAGATTTCCATAATGTAAAGTCGGTGAAGGCCTTGTACATTTCTTTGGTACGGAGCTGCCTCGATTTCTGTTCTGTTATATGGAATCCATGGCAAAAGAACCTAGTTGATAAAGTTGAACGTGTTCAAAAGAAATTTATCAGATACTTATGCTTTAAACAAAACATACCTTACTGTTCTTCAGAGTATAGAAAATTATGCACATTTTTCAAACTACCTCCCCTTTTTAATCGTAGAAAAGTTTCTGATCTCTGTTTTTTATACAAATGTATTCATTCTGTGGTTAACAGTTCTTATTTAACACAAATCCCACTGAATGTTCAACGAACTTTAAGGTTTAACTGTCCGTTTCGGGTACCAGCAACCAGAATTAATGTTCGCAAGTACTCTTTCATTCCACGTGCTCTGTCCACTTTTAACGAAATTGCAAAATATAATCCAAATATTGATATTTTTGACAGATTTAGTCTTTTTAAAAATAGTGTAAAGAATTATTTTTATACATGATCTCGTTTGTGAATCGCAATTGTCTGTTTTTATTGTATATATTGTTTTTATTGTTTATTTTGTGTGATTGTGCTTGTATTTCTTTTTATGTCGAGCGGAGCCTGTAATTGGGATTTTATTCCTGTTGGTCTTCCGAATAAATAAATAAAATAAATAAATAAAATGCGCACGGTGCGATAGTTTGCCTAAAATTAATTTTATCTGATGTATAATTGGTTGCGGAGTGTAACTCTATAGTATGAATTGCGTAGCAATTATTGAAACACTTGGAAGTTCCCGCTATCAGACTGTTATCAATGTTTTGTGACTAAAGGTCATGGGACTTCCTTCTACGTCATAATTTATTCACGTCCATCGGGTTTAAAGGTCACTGTGTAAAGTGTTAGGAGTACTCATTGCGTAAATGTAACAAATCTATTTTGTCGTTCCAATTAAGGAATTAACCCTTAATTATTTATCTATGTAATAAGGAAAGCAACTACACACATTATTCATATCTTGAATCTTTGCGTTTTAGTGCGTTTGTATATTTGAAAGTGTATTTTACGTTTCGCTGTTTTGTGTATAGAACTGATTGGCCACGGCGAGACACAATTGCAATCTGAATGTCAGTGCTGTCTCTATTCCAGAGTGAAATAACTGCATAAACAACGATCCTTCAACGCCGTTTTTTCGAAAAATTGCAGTAATTTCTTGATCAGTCGCCTAGATTCGTCTTCGGGGGATAAATTGTGTGGAATAATCGATAGATTTTCTGTATTCCTATGTTGTCCCACTTTAAGTTTGTTCTTCACTGGAGATGTTAGGATGTCTAATTTTGTTCTACTGTGTTCAGGGTATTGATCATATTGTTTTTACTAGATTGAAATGTAGATATATGTTCTCGTCAACATGTTTTGTGTCGTAAGTTTCTGTTATAAGGTTGTATATTTCTCTCTTATTTGTTCTGAGTCGTCTGTCATAAACTTTGTGTGGTGTCACTGTTGACGAATTATTTTGACGCTTCCTTATTATGTAATTATCAGTGTCTTGAATTGCGTTCGACTTCCTTTATCTAACGGTTTGATCGATACCTCGCCGTTTGTGATAGTGTTCTCAAAGTATTGTATTCTGTGTTTCGGAAAGGAAACATAGTTTCAGGAAAGTATGCAATAACATTACACTGGTCCTATTAAAGTTATTATTTACTCAGGCATTTATAAACAATGGTCACATATAGAAGTTCAAGTTTATTGTATTTATGGTTAATTTGTTTATTACATTTGTGGTTGCGAGTTGTTACACTAATGGTTGGCTGTTTTATTACATTTGTGGTTGATTTTATTACAATTGTGGTGGATATTACATTTGTGGAGATTATTACATTTATGGGGGTTACAAGAATCACCTCATGTATAAAGTCTTGGTAATGAAGATTCACCATTCGCTGAGTGTGGAGTTTGGTGCTAGTGAACATGTCAATCCAACGTTTGAAGTTTCATGATGTGAAAATTTTTTTGAACACTAGTAAATCTTAATTTTGATGTTAGGTTGATAAGTATCTTACAGGGTAACTTTCTTTCTTTTTTTTATTACGATATCTTTTTTTTTATTTCAGTGAATTTTCTTATCCGAAACTGACCAATAAATACTGTAAAAATATAAATTTGAATTCTCTCACAGCTATTGCGACTTACAGAGAGTCCTGTTTTGTCATGAAATTTGAGAAAATACAGCATTTTTTATGGCGTGTAATACATTTCCAACTTTTACATAATATACGAGCTACGCTTATCAGAGCACCAAGTGTAGTGATCCCTAGATACAAATGTTTCTATGATAAATGAACATTTAAAACCAAGGACACAATTTTATATACTTGCAATTTAGCTTCTTTGAAAAGAAATCTCGACAAATGATGTTTCGTAATTACTAAATAAACATTTTACTCGGTTTTGTTGAATTTAGTACATTTGAACACATGAATATGATATCAGCATTTATTGTATTGCTTAATTCAAACTGATTTGTTCCATGGGACAATTAATTTCTGACTCAATTAACCAGCTACCAGCAAAATATCAATGTGTTTTTGATAAACTAAAGACTCGCGAGCCACAGGCTTCATGACCCCATTAACCGACAATTTTTCTCCCACCTTCGCTCCTCTACATGTCCGTATTAAGTTTTCTTTTTGTTTTTCCATATTGAAGGAATAGAGGGAGTTATAATGGTTCACCTTTCCAAACACGTCATTGCTACATGGATCTACCTACCTCTTTCGACCTGCCTCAACTGATGATAGACTTCCTTCTGTTCATCAGGAATGTCAGCGTCATCAACGATTGCCTGGATACGCTCCTGTAGATCCTCTTGTTTTGCAGTCAAACTGGCCTTGGCGGTCTCCTTCCCTGACTTTGCCCGTACCAACTTCCTGAATTGCTCTATTATGTCTTGTTTCCCTTTGGTAGGAATGTCAAAGTCATGAATGGTGTTCTCAACATACTCAATGAGTACATCGCCCTCTATCACCAGCTTTTGATCAGGCTTGCCGGTCTTGTCAGGACCCAAAGGCAGGAACTTGTGGAAAGCCATCATCAATTCTTGCTTTATTTCAAGGGGAACATCTACTTCATTGATAATGGCTCCTGTCTTTCGAACGAACTCTTGTCGATCAAAAACCAATTCTGAATGAATGGTGTTCAGTCGGCGTAATTCATTCTTTATCTGGATCCATTCATTTATGAGTTCATTGAGTTCAGATGTTCTACCTTTCTCTCTTTCCTCTGACATTCCCCTTAGAATATCTCTGTCTCTAGCTTTCTCTCTTGTCTTTGCCTGCCCTATTGCGACATCAGCCCTTTTTCTCAGAACATCGGATTCGATTTTATCATTCATCTCTTCGATGGCTTCAATAGACTGTTGGTGTATGTCTTCACCTGAATACAAATATAAATGATAATGATATATGATAAGGAATTTAATGACACAATTACAACCATTTTGTTTCGTGGTGAACTCCTTAAACTGCCAAGTTCAACAACGGGATTACAATGTGTTAATCATGTATTTAGACATCAAATACATTGACATAAGAGACGAGTTAACAACTTGGGCAAGACTAAGGTTCTTGATATGGCAAACAATAAGAATGGACGCAAGGTTATTAGAGATGAATTGCAATTTTATCATCGTTTAGAATAAGAAATCAGTAACATATATCGTAGACCATTGTGAATGTCAAAACGTTTACGCATGGCATCTGGAGTCTTATATAAAAAGGAAATTATTTATTTGGTCATATTTGACAGAAATTTGATATAATGAGAATTTATTTTATAATATGTATATCGATATATCAGTTTAACAACAAAACAGTCTATGAAATACGAACTAGAACATTTTAGCATTAATGCTCATCTACACATGCAATTATTAGACAACATTTAAAAATTCCCCATTCACAAAGGTGGAGAAAAGCAGTGGCGTATACTCTATTTCGATGGAATCGTTCCTTTACATCGCAAACGTTTTACTCGCCTATCTACCCAGCCATACTATGATGAGTAAGCGTCACAATAACGTACCTTGGGTGTCTGCCAATTCCTCCTTACATAGCAGATACTCTTCATAGTCTATTGATGTTCCTAAGGACAAATAGAGGGCTCCAATTTCATCAAGCAGACTCTCAGACAGGAATGTACTCTTCACCATCCTGTGAAGACTTCCACTTGAATAGTCACCCATCAAAGACTCCAGGGCTTCCGATGACTGGCAATCCATGATATAGGAAATGCTTCCTTCACCGATATGATCTAAACTCATACCATTCCGGCGTTGATCTAGTTGTTTCCCTACCAGTTCTGCATTTTCTTTTGTTTGTTCGTTGTCATAGAATGCAGCAGTAACATCCCTCACTTTTTGCCCTTCCTGCGGAATAACACCGTCTGGTCTCACTTTTATCTCAATCTGGCCTGAAACGGCAAACCAGAGCTTTCTCATACTTAGCTTGGACACACTCATATATTCAATATGTACTTACAGCGATTGTCTCTATCAAAATGAAAGACATTGATTTAAAACAATGTAGGCAGCTCAGCAATTAAGATCAAAGAGCTTCCGAACTGACAGTTATGATAACGCAATCGATATTGACCTGTCATACACATGATTTACACTTATAATTGATTTGATTCGTCCAGAGATCATCCCACTTTGTTTTGATTGCATGAAATTCCTCCCGTATGTCTAAAAATCGAAGTTTACGATTATTAAATATGATATATATAATATATATATATATTATATATATATATATATATATATATATATATATATATATAAGGTGCCAAATGTAATTAATTGTAAGTTTACGATTATTAAAATTTATATATATATATATATATATATATATATATATATATATATATATATATATATATATAATATTTTATCTTCGTAAACTTACAATTAATTACATTTTACACCTTCTATTCGTAGAGAATCATATGGGTAGCATATTATTTTCATTATGCTATTTCCAGTGTATTCCATTTGCCACAATGGGTATTGTTTGGTGTTTTGTATTGTTATACTTCAAACGATACTATCATAATGTCATTTGCTTACATGGTAGGCGCCTCCTCTTGTTTTTCTTTAACCAAAGCCGGTAGAAAGGCGAATTTCTTGACCTTCTCTTTGATTTCTTGACATCCACTTTGCCTGTTGAAAATATTCCATTTTAATGAGAGAAACATAGATCAACTACTTAAATATTTCAGTCCGAAATTGCTATATACGATTTGGAGTTAACGTATGCAAGTTAAGAAACGGCCGATATGATAATAGTATTCACCATACTGGAACGTAGAATGAGACTTTTGCTCTTGCGAAAAGAAAAAAATAAGAAATTCTATTTATCGACGTAATATATGCATCTCCTTATTTTTTAGCATTTAGTGTAATCTGGATGTTCGTGTTAGTCTACACGTATTATGTTGCAAGTAATTGTTGTTCTTTAGTATGTGTGATTGTTAATGTGCGACTCAGTGGTTGATATAATCATAACTCAAACTCCCCCTTTCTAGCACAATTATGTGCTTGTCTTTCATAGTGATGAAATACCAATTTACCACTAGGACACCATTGGATTACACTTAAGCATTTCATTGCTATCGCAGGGGAGTACTAGTATATTGCGTTCTACAAGGTCACTTTCGAATATAATATGGTTTAACTCGTGTCCGTTCATGCACAGAACATGCCAATATTGACTGTGTCAAGTTACTGTCGTGTGCCCTTTAATGGCAATATTAGGTCGGACAAACAGATCATTCTTTAGAAGTTAACATTGACCAAAGAAATAATTTAAAGAATGCTGATTCGCCCCCCCCCAAAAAAAAAACCCAAAAACCAACTCAAACAAACAACAAACAAACAACAAACAATGGCACTATTGAGATTCTCAACAAATATGAATGTCAATAGAATAAATATTGATGATTTACAGACAATATTCAACATAGAACTATTACCTGAACTATATTCTATGCCTGTCCTTGCTTGCTTTACGTCATTATCATCATGTCTTGATTCCTTTTCACTTTTAGGTTTACACACATTGTATTCTTCATTGTTTGCACCGCCATCTGAAGAAGCAAATATTTTATCAGTAAATAATAGTTCATCTTTTAGCTTTGCTTTTAAATTTGGCGAACAGAAACGGACTTCTTTCTCTCTCTCTCTCTCTCTCTCTCTCTCTCTCTCTCTCTCTCTCTCTCTCTCTCTCTCTCTCTCTCTCTCTCTCTCTCTCTCCTCTCTCTCTCTCTCTCTCTCTCTCTCTCTCTCTCTCCTCTCTCACCTTGCCGTCGTTTACGTCCAGTACTTGCTTTCCTATGACTTGAAGTGACATCGCCTTGTACGTCGCTTAATGCTTGAGTTGTCAGTGATCGATATTCTGTATGTCTTTGCTCTTTTGCTGTCAAATCAAAGAAATTTAGATTTTTCAGGGCTCGAAATTAAATTTCAAATGTGGGTGGTCCATGTGGACCACCTAAAAAATATTTTGGTGGTCTAAATTAAAAATTAGTGGTCCGTAATATAACAATTGTTTAAGATGGCGTGATAGGTTTGTGACGACATACATTCAAACGACAACTTCTCGCCCAAACTATGTTATTTACGTAAAACGTGCATATCACCAGAAACCTCTTTCTATGAATTTTAATGCTGTACCATTACATTTTGGTTTTTTGGGGATCTGAAAAGGCCGAATTGTGGATATTTCACCATGAAAATTATAACCCTCACATAGCCGATTGTCTTTGAACAAAGCAATCTAAAAGTTTAATATACTGTCAGCATAACTGTGTCTTAAAATTTTTGAAGACGACTTAGGTTTTTAACAATCACCAGTCATGGTTTTGAATCATGTTTTGTTCATTACTTAGTTTATTTAAACTACGAATATTAAAATCCTTAAATGTGTTTGGAAAAATCTGAGACACGGTTTGGAGACCATCTGTACGACTTTCACCTGTGAAAATTTGGTAGACTACCTGTCATCCCTTGTCGACTTACACTATTTAGACCAAGAGAATCGTGCTAAAATGGCAAGAAAAGAAAATGGAAAAACACAAGAAGTTTGTTTGCATTCCTTTGTTGGCATAATTTTCAAGAGCGAATAATTTTTTCGGCATATCTGATGATACTAATATTACTATACTGAAAACTGACCTCCTTCAAAGGCCATGTCCTTAGGAAGAAATGGCATGGAAAGGATAGTTTTTCGGAGTTTTGAAGGAAAATACTCATACTAACCTATCACGCTACCTTAAGATGATTTTGAGTTGTCAGTTCACATACTCTTATGTTCAAAATTATTCCGCCAGGTATCGGCTGTTAACAATTATGAGACAAAAATCCCACTATTTGCTCCATTGAACTTGAAATTCACAATATTATTTTTTCTGAACTTTATTATCTACTATAGAGAGTCAAATTATACTTCCACTCATAAAAACCAATAGCAACCAGTAACAGAACCCGATTTGAACACTGCCTGAACACGAATGGGCCTGGGCAGCGTTTCCGTTACAATTTCAAAACTTGCGTATGATTTTACGCAACTGAGTTTTTATTTGCGTAAAATGTATTCAAAATGCGCACGGTAGGAATCAGTATCTGAAGTGAGCTGGGCAGTCTTTTCTGTAGAACTTGGGGGGTTTCCTGTAATGCGCATGCTCTATTAACAAAAACAACAACCTGGGGCTTCAAGGTGTAGCTGAACGTTTGCCATGCCGTGATGCATGTCCCGTATATGATCGTGGAGCCGCCCAATGAGATCATGTTCAAAGAAAATACCTTCTGACTACGAAATTAGTGTTTTCAAAGGGCCAACAAAAGCAGATACCATACTGTTCAAAGTCCAGCGGGACCTCTAAAGAATGCAACCCGACAGAGTCTAAATGGTCACACCGTAAACCACTTTCCAAATAACATGCGACGTAATGACCATTAACTGTATTGTGTTACCAACAACGTAGACTCGATCGATTCTCGAATTTTTTGCATCTGTAGTGCCATTGTCTGTACAGAACTGATTGACATGACGTTTTGTGATGGTGAAATACAATGTTGCATAAAGTGCTGCGGTCTGCTAAAATCTAAATGTTGCAATATCATGATAAATGTCACTTGCAAGCAGATGCATATGTTCTATTTTTGTCCTGCATTGAACCACGTTCAGCAATGTAGTGCGGGCCAAGTACGTCGTCTTCAAAAATTTTTGACGTAAGTGGTGGTCCATTTGGCCCACCAACATTTGAATTTTGGTGGTCCAAAATGAAAAAGTGGTGGTCTTTGGACGCAAGACCACCGTTAATTTCGAGCCCTGTTTTTCAAACCCGTACTTTTGTTCAAAGAATAACAGCAATGGCTCTCGTGAAGGCACACGAACAAGTAATGGAAGTTACTAAAGCAATGCATGCAAAATGTAAGTTATTCTTTATAACATTGTTTTTTCACAAACTGAACATTTTTAACAAAAAAATATTCACAGTGATGAGTACATCAATTATGATGCTTAAAATAAACAGCAGACGAAAAAGATAAACAGAATAGTAGAAGTTATAATGTCCCAATCATGACTATTTTGTAAAGAGCGTTATAACTATAAGGGATACCTTTATTTTGTTTGGACATACATGACACTTAATTTAAAACGATACACTAGGCATAACAGCAAGTAAAACGAATATGCATGTCTGTTCGATTTTGTGATAAACGACTTTCCAGGGCAAAAGAGGACCGGACTACAGGATGGCCTCTTAACCCCAAACCATTGTATGAACGTTTGCAGGAGATAAAATTCCTTACTTGTGTAACTTCTTATAATCAATATTTACGGTGAAAGTTCGATTTCTTTTGTTACCGTACCTTTACTTTCTTGATTTCTGGAAGTACTAGGAATACTTTCTATATCGTCTGGTGTTCTTACTACGTCTTCTATCATTGACGACTCGCGATCTGCTCGGAGAGGAATATGAAAATCAACGTGATGATGACAGTCGTAAATTACGGTCAGTTTGTGTAATTTTCTTTTCTGTCGTCACTTTTATTTGCGTTTCCCCCCACATCTCGAGCTGTCTTATTGTTTGATATATCTTTTTCCTTATCTGTCTTTTTGCCTCCGACCCTCTCTGTTGCCTCGAAAAACACCAAATTTAAAAATCTAGACATATTTATGCACGCTCATATCACATACGCTCACTAACTAATGCACTCAAAAGTCGCTGTCGTATATGTATACCTTTTTGCTCAACAGTAGTTATTGCTTCTCTGACGGTTTCATTTTTTCTGATGAGGTGTCTTGCATATCGGCGGATAAAGTTGTAATGAAAGCTTTATTGACGTCTTGTTGATCCCCGGCAACCTTTTCTTTGATGTGCTGTCTTATCATTCTCGCACGTTTCAATGCTGTCGGATTATTCTGTATGGCGGACGTTATTCGTTTCGCCAATCCTGCTGGATCTCTATCCGTGTCTATGGCACATTCTCGAGCTTCGATGATAGAGATGTGTTTATTTACTATCTCCTGACTGTGGGACCTTCGAGGATAGAAAATTGGTATCGCTGCGCACATAGCTGCCATGGTGAGATTTGCATAACTTGTTGAAGAAGGCGGAATCAGTACAAGATGAGAAGAGAACAGTTCACGATTAAATTCTTCAGTAGTTGTCACGTAAGTAGGCGTGATCTTCAATGCAGGGCTTCTCTGCAGCTTTTCCACGATTTCTTCCTCCTTACTTGGTGGTATTCCTATAATTTTCCACACTGGTGGCGTTTCATCAAACTGGTCGAGATTTTCAGCGACTGTGTTTATGGCACTAATGGTGACATCAAGTTTCTTAGGATCTTCAAATTCGTATTCTTGGACGATGGATAGAATTTGGAATTCTTCGTGTTCAAGATAGGGGAGCTCTTCTGATAAAGAGGGCGCTAAGTATTCTTCGAATACAATTGGAGAAAGCAGCTGTTGATTAGTGTCACGATAAAGTCGTCTATACCTTCCGTAAACTCTTTCCCCAATCGAAAATGAACACTTTGCACTCTTAAATTCATCCGACATAACCTGCTTCCAAAATTCCACTTCCTCCTTACTACAGCCGACAATCAAAGGCGTTATGTCATCTTTATCAAAGAGATTGATCAGATAACAAGACGCCTTTGGAAACACCTTGCACGTGATATGAAAGGCAGCTTCTGAGGTGAACGCACTGAAGCCAAACACGAATTTGACATTTGCTAGTTCTTCTAGTTTTGGATAGTGTACGTTATGGTACAGCAACCAATCACGGTTTGGCTCTTTAAATTTAAATGAGCCTGTTTTTGTCGGAAGATGAAGTGTTACACCCATTTCTTCGGCTTCACGTTCCTCTTCTTCTGTTGCTTGTAGAGCTGTACAATGGACAGATATTCCCATGTCCTGTAGTAGTCTTATCGCCAGATGAAGACCATCGGTAACTCCTCCATGAATTGACGGTCCCCATCGATCACATACGATTACAGCCTTCTTTACCATACTCCTGTGAACAAAAAAGAGTTTTATGACAGTTGGTTCGCATTGACAAACGGTGTTTTGTGTAAAATTTAAATGTATTTTATATACCTTCGCGTGTTTCTCCATTAAAACACCTTTGCCTTGAGGTTTAAAAAGTATCAGAGCTAAATCGTTACACATTATTTATCATAGAGTTATTATCTACCGGCCTCAAATTTGATAGTTTAGAGCGAAATAAAAACAAAATCTCACTGTTAAAACGTTACACATAAATGTCTAAAGGTTTCTAAGGTCAGAAGGTCATGAAGTATCACAACGGAAATACGGTAATAAGCATTTTAGGGATCGATCAATGAATCAATGTTATGAGTCTGTTTAACAACGGTATTATCTAAAGGCTCCAACAATCAGTGAATAGATCACATCTATATAAACTCGCCAACACTACAATAAGTACGTGCCTAGCGATTTGAAGCCCTATGTCAGGTGACACGACTGCTCTCTATAGATCGATATGAAGAGAATCAAAATCTAGGATCATTGTAGTGCTGGGGGGAGTTATAAATTTGGAAAGGGCGTCATTTCCATTTGGCATGGACGATCACATAGATAGATAGGTTATTTGTCACGCTATGACACGGTGCATTGGCTTGGTATTCTACAAATGTGCGTCTGGATATTTACCTTTTGGTGTCCGTTGCCATTGTACTGCCACGTCGGCCGCCATTACCGTCTGGGCGTTTAGCAGGTACACCATCTCTGCGGCCAGAAGTACCTGGTCTTACGTCAGAGCTTGCCATACCGACTCTGGTTCTGAGTAAATCAAAGTCAAAGATGACTGACGTCTAATGGGATGACGTAACTGTGATCCGGGATAAACGGGAAATGCCAGAGAGAAAGACACGGATAGAACTGAACTGTCCCAGAGTTGCATAACTCGTGACAGAAGCCTTAGTTAATTATTAACTTTTTTTTTTCATTTCAGAATAAACTGGCGACGTGCGTCGTGCTTTTCTCTGTATATATGTTTTATGATTATGTTAGCTGCGTGCCGGATCATGTGAAACATCTTATCCAGTCTTTTTTATAATTTCGGGAATGTCTCTTTAAAATTAGATCTTAACTCATACTCAAATATAAGTAGGGCCTATGCTTGCAAAATACGCATCGTGTTCGTCCACTTAGATATGACCAATCCCATGGGCTTGCCTTAACAATATACCCACGGTAGCCAAGGATTACGTTCTTGATATTGGCCTCAAACTTAAGTTGTTGCCGCGATTTCAATTTATTTGTTTAGGATTTTCTTCAACTATTTACTCATGTTGTACTATTTCACAGAAATACAATTACAACCGTAGCAGTAATGACATCTGGACTTTTCCCTTGTAATCAGCCTTGTTATCAATCTTTCAATCTCCCCGTTCACGTTTTTGTCATTCTCTCCTCTTCCAAATCACTACAACCGTAGCATCATCATTATCATCATAACTAGCATCATTGTCGTCAGTGTAATTTCATGAGGTAGAAAAGACAATTCGTTCCAATAATGGAACAGTGGATGGAAGTCTCGGTATTACAGCAGCGTCTATAATGCTTCATCCGAATGAGTGTATTAATATCAACCGATAGAACCTGAGGCTACTTATCTCTGACAAGGCAACGTTTTAACGAGACTATGTACGTTGACCAACTTAAAACAGACAGACTCTGAGACAAAAACGCAATATCTTTAATGGAATTAGACACTTAAAACATAAGTGCAATGAAATCGAATTGAAAATAGAGGATGTATGTCAGTCTCGCAATGTTTATAGCGAAGCGACATTGAATATTGTCCAAGATACGGTGCCTTCTCGTTTCCAGGTGATGTTGTTACAGAGTTCCGGGAACCAAATGTGTAATTTATACACGTTATCTTCGCCAATCGCAATGCATTAATATTGTTTTCTTTCATAAAAGTAACTATTTACAGCAAAGATATTAATAAGTGTCTGTCAATAAGAACACTTCACCAAGTCTTGGTATTGAATGTTGAGTACTAAAGGGGTCAGTTTTGGGCCCTACATCGTTTTTACTATTTATCAATGACATAACCAGCTCATCAAACCTCTTCAATTTTCGTTTGTTCGCTGATGACACAAATATTTTCCACACATTCCCTGAAACTACTTTAATATAAATCTACATGATGTCGACTTGCAATTCAAAAACGTTACAGATTGGTGTAATGTTTATAAACTTACCGTAAATCTAGACTAAGTATATTTCTTTAAAAATAATAAGAGAAATATAACTCAGCTAGGTTCACTCCATATCAATGGTGAGATTATTGCAGAAGTGGAAGCCACATCATTTGTAGGTGTTGTTATTGACAGGCATCTGACATGGTAAAACATATTGAACAGGTTAAATCTAAAGTCAGGAAAAAAGCTGGCATTCTTTTCAAACTATAAAAGTACCTTCCCCAAACACATTCTTGTATTAATCTACAAAGCTTTCATTCAACCTCATATAACCTATGGACTAGAGGTTTGGGAACCACATATCAGTCTCATTTGACGTGTATTCACTTAGCACAGAAAATGGCAGTTAGAGCAATGACCTTTAGTCACTTCACAGCAAATTCATCCGATTTATTTCGACAGTTACACATTCTTGATATTTTCAAACTTCACAAATTACAAGTTTGTTCTTTTATGTACGAGTTAATTAACGATACCTTGCCTCATCATTTTTCAAATTACTGTTCCATTCCATCACACTGCTATAGTACTCGACATAAAGAGATGGGAAACCTTTTTGTTCCAACTATCAACACAACTACGGGCAAACATGCAATATCCAACACAGGAAGTATTTTATGGAACACCCTACCACATGATATTAGATCAAAGCGTCTCTTAGCTCCTTCCGACAATCCCTCGAAATAATGTTGACATACACATAAAAAAGATGCGTCCATAGACATGACGGAGTATTATTTCATGTTGCACAAGAGTTGATGTACTATCGCTCTCAAATATATGTTTATTAGATTAATCATAATTGTATTCATAAAGAAAATGGACTTTGACTAGCAGTTTTGCTATTTTTCCATTTCCTATTTACCCTGTGACTTATATATGAATATGTGAAGTTCTGTATATTAACATTTTTTGTAAAAAAGGGTAATAGATTATTACTATTTAAATATCAGCTTCCACAAATTATCATACTCACTCTTCATCAGTCTCTATTATTGACTTCAGGTTGCGACGTACGAATTCTGTCGTCCTCCTTCTGTCTTCAACTACTACCTGTCTGTTACATAGCTTGTTGTTTCCAAAATACTGAAGTTTTTCATACAAAGTTTTTTTTTAATAAGCATAGCAAATTAGTATCATGAATTTCTGGAAATGCGTATAGCCAGGCTAAAATACACGGTCATCGAGTTTTAGTTATTTCCAACAATCTATAGAGCCATGTAAAACTTACAATCAAAGCAGACACGTGCACAACGTCCGGGCCGAGATAGCAATCGCCACTGGCGGCATCGTTTATATATGCTGAAGATTCAGTTCACTTCGGTAAATACAAAAATATATCTTGATCTTATGACATAGGCTGTCATCTATATCAGTGAATTTCACACAAAGATAGAATCAACTATTTGTTGTGTTTCGTAAATACATATATTATCGGTACATAGTTCCCAGCAAACTGATCAGAGTTGAGTTTGCGCAGTGGGACCTAGAATAATGCAAATAATTAGTCTTTGATTCATGTATTGCGTCCGCCTCTGCAATGAATTTTCACGCAATGCGCTGCGCTGTTTATCACAAACTCACAAGAAATGACCTTAGTCATACACTTAAACCAAGTCATTGCAAACTACCAAATGACCTAATTGTTTCTATAATCCCTTTCCGAAATGTTCAGACTTGTATAAATACGTTTGCCAGGCGGATTTATGGCTTTACAGTGACATGTCTCCAGTCCGACGGAACTTATTTACATCATAGAGACTATAGGTTCTGAGTGCAGGCGTCCAAATTCCTCTGTATAGCAGCCTCAGTACTGATAAAGGCTGAACTAAAAGATGACCTGGATAAGGTCAATAAAGACAAACACTTCGCCGCCATTCTTACAATCGTCACAACAGTTATTCACTAAATTGAATAAATCTAGGTTCCCCAGAATCTTCAATCAAATTAAAGAATGAAGTAAACTACTAAGTCGTCATTTTCAATACCCAAATTGAGTAATGTCAACACACGAATTATATTGTTATTGTATATAGAAGAGTTGTGCAGTGACGTCATAAATGAATTCATATATAGACTCTGTTAGGGGAAAACCCCATCAGCCCTATATGGGAATTACATTATTCGGGACAGGGAGTAGTTTTCTTTTATAATCCGTGATTCTTACGGCTGTGAACTTTGCTCGCTTGTATGTCCAGTGAAATAGACATACGTTGAAGTTTGTTGTCTTTGACGTTTTATACAACTTTAAGAAAATAACTCTGTAACTAAGCGCATCGACTTTTCATACACCCACAGGTTACGTAGCGATGAGGAAGTAAACATGAAATAATTTCAAAACTATAGTATGATTTGAGATTGTTAACAGGGCTGTACGTATCACACTCATTACGGCAACTCCCGATATGAAAGCCCACGCAATTTTAAAATATGCATGCCCGCTTCAGTAATGCTGTAGTAAACTACAAAGCAAAATAACATTTGCCCGTGTGACAGGCCCTGTACAGACCCTGACACAACCCTGTGGTAAGGTCTGTGTCAGCAAAGACATCCCGTTGCTATGACATGGGCTTATGTACTGCAGGTCTGTGGCCAGTCCTGTGACGACATGGCTATATACAATGTTGTAGACACATTGATGTTATAGGGCCTGAAATTTCTGCCTGTCACATCACTATATGTACTCAGCAATGTGAATACAGACCCGAAACAGGGTCAATATTTTTATGAGCATACAATTATGACTGTATTTATTTGTTATCAAAATTTGCGCATTTTCCGAAAATATATACCTCTGAAATCTGACAAATTGTCAGACCTTCTAACAGGCCCGGCAAATTCAACACTGTCATACCACTGTTCTTAGACGAAATTTCATTTGACAAACGTAATTCAATTTCCATGTCTCGCTCCATTCAGATTATAGGGCATATTCATTTAGACTTGTATCTTATGGGTTCGTGTATATATGCGCGAAACTTGGTCACCATTTAAATTCCGCTTGAAATTTTTGACATCTTGGTCATTCTGTGTTGCTTTGATTTTTCTGATCGAATGCCATTAGGAATCCCTCTACGTTGAAACAAAACGAACAAAATGTAAGCACATTACTTCAATGAATACAAAATTCAAAAGTCAACGATAAATTGTGAAATGGGTCGCTTTTATATTTGGAACTTTAGATACTCGTTTACTTGTATGGCGAGAGGCATGGTGATCACAGTGGTGAAGATAGTCATCTCTGAGATATTCGGAGATACACCGTCCATTATCGCACAGGTAGTCGTTTTCATTCCTGCACTTTCCATCTTCATCTGATCACAAAATAAAGCATATAAAGCTTCATAATGTTACCTTTTCAACCAAAATTTAGTGAATGTTACAGTAGTCGGTCGTATGTGAATCAGGTACAAACTTTTGGTGCTACTGATGCACAGATGATATAGACATGTATTTGTGCTCTTCAGTGACCACGAGATAATTACCTACTCAACACAATCAAAGAAAACAGTTAGCGGCGTGTCATTTATTGTATCTCAATATAACTTGACATGTAGAACAGTGCATAGATTCCTCTAAACCCCTTTTCGTTTTGATTAGCATCCCATTCCCCCCCCCCCCCTGGCACACTATCCCTATCAGTTTACCGTCACTTAATAACTTGAGTGGTTGCTGCGAGGGTGTCCACGATTGTCTCCATAGATGTAGGGCCAAGTAATCTACCTATTGAGGGTTGCTGCAAGAGTGCCTACCAGTATCATCGAGGGTGTACGAGTAGAAAAAAGGTAAACACAAATTCCCCTCAGGCAGGAGGATAATACCCTTGTGCAGTTTGGCCTACTTGCAGCCTTGGTTTCGAGGTCCCGTCTAGGGGCACCCTCAAAGCTGGCGTGTCGGTATACTTTGTAAATGTCCGCTTTTCTTTTGAGAGAGTACCTTAGCTTTTCATCAGAAAAACACAGATCACGAATATCCCCTTACCATGATCTACCGCCTCTTGAGTAACCTTAGAAGGTGCCCCTGGACAGGGCCGAACAGATAACAGCCCGACTATGAGTCGGTTAGGGATTGGGGATATGAGGCATGTTGTCCAACGGAATTTATTTTATGTATGTATACATGTACATAGTATATTTGTGTGATAAGAAACTAATGACTGTGGTATTCCAATTGATGTTTTGGCACAAGATAAATGAAATTAAATGTATGATACAAGACCGAATATCAGGAGTGGCTTATAAATCATGATAATGGTTGGTGTATGTTAAAAGTTTTAAGGTATAGGTGAAGCTTTGTATGAGTGTGAGGAAACCACACTGACATTGGGTAGCCGACCCAATCCTATAATGTAGGATATCCTTGAGCGAAGTGATAAGGCTTTGAACATCGAGACGCAGGAAACGTCTCTGTAGTCAGCGTCATTACATTTTAATGAAGCCGTAGACTCAAGTCGTTGAAAAAAGTATTGTGTTGATTGTTTGAAATCGGCTATTGTGTCTGCTTTTTCCACAAAGGAAGTATTTGTTGTTGCCAGTAAACGTTTTTTGCCTGGTGTCTGAGTAGAACTTGAAGTGATGCAGCTAGTAAGTCCCCGATTCACGAATCGCATTTAAAGCAGCTATACCTACATATTCACGCAAATAGTCACAAATACACACTATATTACCTAAATTACTGAAGTTACGCGAGCTACCGAAAACTTATTTTCGTGAATTCTTTCCACATTATCAGAGTCAAGCCTTATGATATTTAACGATGTATTTATCAATTTGTATAAACCCTCATAAACCTAGCACTCATAATCAGCCTCGCTTGAAAATAATTTGTGTCTGGCCTTAACTCCTACATTTATCGCTTTACGACTCCAGTGAGGCGGTGCATATCTACGTGCACACTAGCTACTAAATGCAGGTGTTAAAATTCCTTTGTATCTTAGTATCCGTACTGATAAAGGTTAAACGGACTGGAGACCTGAAAAGGGTCAATCAGACCGAACATTCTGCCGCCATTAGCATCTAGCTCTAACATCGCCGTCTCTGTCGTCAACAGGTGATTGAACTACACATATCGTTCACGTTGCCTCAGTCTCTCATCAATTGCAGGTAGACGTACATATCTCAATCGTCATTTGGATTCGTTTTATTGCAGTATCGAGGGGCATGAAGCACTATCAGAAACAGACTTGGCATAGGAACTTGTAGGAGCCCATATGTGCATTACGTCATCAGAGCAAAGAACATATGCTTATTACCCGGTCTTTTCGCCGCTTTCTACTTTCGTCACATGTGCTTTACTGCAAATTTGAAATAACTTGCCTTCAAACTTTGCTGTCCTTGACTTTTATACAAAAGACATTTAAACCCAAACGATGCGTGCACCGACCAAACCGCTCTGTAACTGAGCATGTCCACTTTTCATAAATTTTGGCGACAAACTGACGAGTAAGCAGAAGTTGTCGAAAATTCCAAACGGTAGATTTATTAGAGATTGCTTGTCACCCTATTATGCGTGCACGTTTTTCTCTCACAATGCTTAACAACTTAGTTATGAACGACGCATTGAGAAAATCGATTGCTAAGTACGCTACTGATAATCACAGTTTGTAGCTTTATTGACGGATAATAAATTACAGTAACATACAGGGTGCAAAGGTTGTGTCAAACTGTCGCTGATTCAAAGTAAATATTTTGATGAAACAAGGAGACACTCAGAACACGTTGATCCAGACATATTTTGTCTAGTTCATCAACTTTGCAATTATGTTTATGCATAAAAGATGAGTTTTATAAACGTTGTGTCACAAATAAGTACAGAGTAAGTGTTAGAAACTGCAGATCACCAAATATAATAGACTGGAAGATCCGTCGCTCGAGGGCGCTCTCCACGCTCCCCTTCTGAGTTCAATAAATATTCAACAGCAATCTGCATAAAACTTCACATATTTTAGCGACCAAAACAGTTGTAGGCGTGACTAACGTTCTTTCATCTCGCTGCCGCATGTGACAGACCGCGTCCAGTCGTCGGAGGAGACGAGCGTAGGGAGCGTCCTCAGCGACGGATCTTTCAGTCTACAAATATAATACAAACTATGATTCAGGGAACGTAAGTTTAATAGCGGGTTCAAGTAACGTAAAATAAAGACACCGCCATACTATAGGTACTCGCTCAAAGCTTCAAAATTAGTGTTCAAAAGCTATTTCTATGTATACAGACAGAAAAATACTGAGGGGATCAGTTTCAATGAAGAAAATTATCAAATACAATAGAATAAAGACTTGTAAAACTATATATATATATATATATATATATATATATATATATATATATATATATATATATATACATTTTCACATATGTTCTAATGCAATTTCTTAAACAACATTTTCTAATGAAGAGACAAAACTGCTGAAATCTTGATTTTGATTTTCAATAGTTTTTTAGATTAAAAGTCTTTTCACATGATGAAGTATAACAATTCATTCTAAATCGACGGAAATTACTTCGTTTGATATATAAGTTATTATGAACCTTAGCTGGGTCGTTCTTGTGATACATGTTATAGGTTTCTTTAAAGTATGGAGTTGTTGATTATTCGTCATTTCTATTCTTTCCCTGGTAATATATGACAAAGCCCTGTCATTTGCCGATATATTTGTTCAAGGCATTATGCAAGCAATTATTATTCACTGATTTTTTCCAAATAAACAATAATCTTGTTCCGTAGATGTTGTATCTAGTACTCAATTTAGAAAGGCGAACGCGTCCAATCATTTGAAGAGTATTGAGTCATAAAACGTCACCATAACTGTAAGCACGTCCCCTGCTGTGTGAATACTATGGGCACAAAACGTCATCAAAACTGCAAATCATCCACCAGAATAAACATAATCAGCGATACCAGTACTGTAAGAAAAGCAAGTAAAACATGAGATCCTTGCACGATCACTGAACAATATCAGCGATAACAAATGTTATTCTCCGGAGGTGTCTCGCTAGGACTATAGCGCATATTGTCCATGAAATCCCTCAGCACTTAAGACTTTAAATGTTCTATTTCAATAATTTATTGTTTTTTGAGAGGGTTAAAATCATAATATTTTGTTGTATGATTTTTGGTCTTGGTCTAGGAGACAGAGTTTATGTAAACTTAATTACAAGATGTTTCTTACGTATCGTAGTCTTTTTAACTATGTAGGCCCAAAACTCAGTTTTTAAAACTCCGGGTGCGTAGTTAATGATTTATTTTGATTTCTCTGATCTAAAGCATCCCTCTACGTGGATAGACAGCGAACGAAATTTCAACACATTAATCTTGCAGTTAACATAAAATTTAAGGAAAATGAATGATCAATACCGAATGGGACTCTTTTTTTTTTCTTTGTGGGATTTCCAGCCACTTACCGACTGAAGTACTTGTTAAGCGCGAGGCTTTCCCATGGTGATCACAATGGTCTAGATAGTCGTCTCTGAGATATTCGGAGATACACCGTCCATTTTCGCACCGATAGTCGTTTTCATTCCAGCACTTTCCATCTTCATCTAATCACAAAATAAAGCGACATTAAGCTTCATAATATTACCTTTTAAACGAAGATTTAATAAATGTTACAATAGTCGGTCGTATGTTAATCAAGTACAAAATTCTTGTGCTACTGATGCACAGATGAGATAGACAAGTGCTTTTCAGTGACCACGAGGTAATTGGCTACTTTACACAATCACTGAGCAAACTGAACTGCGTGTTATTCATTGTACGCAAATCTTACCTGACATGTAGAACAGTGTATAGATTCCTTTGAATCCCTTTTCGTTTTGATTAGCGTCACTGATGTGCATTTCAAGTGTAATTCTGCCGCTTGAGACGAAGCCATTCCCATGATGCCCCTGGCACACTATGCCAATCAGTTTACCATCACTGAAGATCTTTATCATTTCCAATCTATTGTCACATGGCGTAATGATGCCTGTTCGAAGAAGAGAAAATGTGAATCGCAGATTTATATCGTATATTATCAAATTTTGGATTGGTGATGTACTAATACTATAATATTTGTAAAGCTGAGAAAGTCGCGAATCATATCGCTTTACCACGACTTCACCCATAGGTCTCAGTACACTGGTTTCTGTGTTGCTTAAATATCGTAATATTACTCCTTGACATGTAAGGCATTACCCTAAATCAATTATACCTTGCTCTTACATACACTTCGCTCCATGGCTAGGAAAAATATCCTTCAAACGCCTCAGATAAACATTCCCCCTAACTTCATATGTATATGTCCCTATATAACTTTTATCATCTTAAGCTGTCTGACGACATACACAGTTTTACAGAATGATGAATACTTCTCAGCTCTAATGTATCAACTTGTACTTTACCTGAGTGGAAGTCAGGTGAATACGTTGGCCAGGGCATGTCGTCTTTCAACCAGCAGTTCTTGCTTCTGATATCAAAGCCGTAAGACACGCATGCATCAGTTTCATTACAAAGCTGACAGCATTCTTCCACTTCATTGACCTTATGAGCAAATCCATCGTTTATGTCTGAGCCATGTCTTCCTGTGTAAGATTCGATGTTGCAATCTGGATCTGGAGATATTAGTCGACAAACGCTGTAAAATTCCACCCGTATGCAGCAACATATATAGTACAAACACATCAATGTCCTTCAACGTAAAATGCAGATTTATGAAAATTTAAATCAATCCAAGAAAACACTCAAAAAACGTGTTAAGTTTATCTAAAAGGAATCAATCTAGCTGCAACTTTGCAAGCGGTCGATATTGCATAGAAGACCACCAAACTATGAGAATGACAGATATAAAACAGGCCACAGCAGCTCAAAGGTCAGACTTAAAGCCTTTTAAACTACCCGCATTTTGATCACACTTACAGTCATAACAACAACAATAACAAACAAAATGAACGGACAACAAAAACAATCAAACATAAATACTTACATAAATAACGCACAAACTTGTCCGCATAGCAACGTACCTAAACACACACACTGTTCACACATAAGTACGTACATGAGCTACATCCTACCTTGATCAATCTCCTCAGATAAAGTGATATCTGTAAATTTTACCTATGTTTGGTCGTAAACTCCGTCGTTCCTGATATCGATCTCGTATTTTTCTTTCACAAGTTCGGAACCGTTCGGGTAGGCTCTGTGAGAAGACAGTTTACCACCCCTTGCCTTTGTTTCATCATCTTCCCTGACTGCAGGGGACATAGTTAAGTAAGTTATGAGTGGAATTGTGTAATAGACCAAATTATTTTATAGAAATGAAAAGATAGCATAACACTACAGTTGTCAAGTCAAGGTTCTGATGGTTGGACAAAGGCAAAGGATATCCGCATTATCGTGTGACTTTTTTATAGACTGTTGTGTTGCTTTTAATGGTTTAGTAATGGTTTTAAATAGCGGGTTTTGATTTCCAAAAAAAAAAATCATGTAATAATATGCAATTACATCAGTAAAGTGCACTGTACTGTACTGTACTGTACTGTACCTGCTTTACAATAGTGTAATGTACTGCAGTGTACCACTCTGCACTGTACTGTACTGTACTGTACTGTACTGTACTGTACTGTACCTGCTTTACAATAGTGTAATGTACTGCAGTGTACCACTCTGCACTGCACTTTGCTGCATTACACTGTATTACAGAGTACTGTACTGTACTGTACTGTACTGTACTGTACTGTACTGTACTGTACTGTACTGTACTGTACTGCACTGCACTGCACTGTACTGTACTGCACTGCACTGCACTGTACTGTACTGTACTGTACTGCACTGCACTGCACTGCACTGCACTGCACTGCACTGCACTGCACTGCACTGCACTGCACTGCACTGCACTGTACTGTACTGCACTGCACTGCACTGTACTGTACTGTACTGTACTGTACTGTACTGTACTGTACTGTACTGTACTGTACTGTACTGCACTGTACTGTACTGCACTGCACTGTACTGCACTGTACTGTACTGCACTGCACTGTACTGTACTGTACTGTACTGTACTGTACTGTACTGTACTGTACTGTACTGTACTGTACTGTACTGTACTGTACTGTACTGTACTGTACTGTACTGTACTGTACTGTACTGTACTGTACTGTACTACACTGTACTGTACTGCACTGCACTGTACTGTACTGTACTGTTCTGTACTGTACTGTACTGCACTGTACTGTGCTGTGCTGTGCTGTACTGTACTGTACTGTACTGTACTGTACTGTACTGTACTGTACTGTACTGTACTGTACTGTACTGTACTGTACTGTACTGTACTGTACTGTACTGTACTGTACTGTACTGTACTGTACTGTACTGTACTGTACTGTACCTGCTTTACAATAGTGTAATGTACTGCAATGTACTACTCTACACTGCACTTTACTGCACTACACTGTATTACACAGCACTGTACTGTACTGTACTGTACTGTGCTGTACTGTACTGTACTGTACTGTACTGTACTGTACTGTACTGTACTGTACTGTACTGTACTGTACTGTACTGTACTGTATCTGCTTTACAATAGTGTAATGTACTGCAGTGTACCACTCTGCACTGCACTTTGCTGCATTACACTGTATTACACAGTACTGTACTGTGCTGTACTGTGCTGTACTGTACTGTACTGTACTGTACTGTACTGTACTGTACTGTACTGTACTGTACTGTACTGTACTGTACTGTACTGTACTGCACTGTACTGTACTGTACTGTACTGTACTGTACTGTACTGTACTGTACTGTACTGTACTGTACTGTACTGTACTGTACTGTACTGCACTGCACTGTACTGTACTGTACTGCACTGCACTGCACTGCACTGCACTGCACTGTACTGTACTGTACTGTACTTTACTGCACTGCACTGCACTGCACTGTACTGTACTGAACTGCACTGCGCTGCTCTGCACTGCACTGTACTGTACTATACTGTACTGCACTGTACTGCACTGCACTGTACTGTACTGTACTGTACTATACTGTACTGTACTATACTGTACTGTACTGTACTGTACTGTACTGTACTGCACTGTACTGTACTGTACTGTAATGCACTGTACTGTACCGCACTGTACTGCACTGTACTGTACTGCACTGCATTGTACTGCACTGTACTGTTCTGTACTGCACTGTACTATACTGTACTGTACTGTACTGTACTGTACTGTACTGTACTGTACTGTACTGTACTGTACTGTACTGTACTGTACTGTACTGTACTGTACTGTACTGTACTGTACTGTACTGTACTGTACTGTACTGTACCTGCTTTACAATAGTGTAATGTACGACAATGTACTACTCTGCACTGCACTTTACTGCACTACACTGTATTACACAGCACTGTACTGTACTGTACTATATTGTACTCTACGTTACTGTACTGTACTGCACTGTACTGTACTTTACTGTACTGTATTATACTGTAGTGTCGTGTACTGTATGGTGCTGCGTTCGGCTGTGCTATGCTGTGATGTACTATTCTGTACTTTGCTGTACTGAACGGTACTTTACTGTGGTATGATGTGGTGTTGTTTGGTTTTGTGTGGTGTACTGTATTGTACTGTACAACACTCTACGTGCCCTACTCTACTGTAGTGCACTGCACTGTAGTGCTCTGCACTTTGCTGTGCTGTAATGCGCTGTGCTATATCGTAATGTACTTACTGAACAGTTCTGTCAAGTGATGTACTCTACTATACTCTTATTTACTGCGGTGTGGTGTGGTGGGGAATAGTGTATCACACCGTACTTTAATATAATGTACTGTACTGCAATGTGCTGTACTGTGCTGTGCTGTGCTGTGCTGTGCTGTACTTTACTGTACCACACTGTGCTGTGCTGTGCTGTACTCTACTCTACTGTACTGTACTGTACTGTTCTGTACTCTATTATACTTTACTGTACTGTACTGTACTGTGCTATACTGTACTGCACTGTACTGTACCGTACCGTACCATGATATGATTCACTATTCCATACCGTAAGGCTCTATTGTAACCTTTCCCGCACTTTTCTAATGTCCGAGCTACGAGGCGTTGCGTGTACAATACAGACATGATCGTCATTTTTGACGGTGTATGGGACGCTAGGAATTACTGGCAAACAGCCAGGTTAAACAGACCTGTGTAATCAGTCCTTGTTGATAGGGGTGTACCATCATCTTGAATGGGCGTGACTGTCAAATGGAAACCCTTAGCTACGTTTGACCCGTCTGATCTGAACTTTAGGAATATTCGCCGTCCAGTTGTTGTAATTGACCCTTGTGTCTTGTTCCCACAATATTTACCGAGAGGCGGACCAGTTTCGTCGCTTCCGTCGAACACTGTCAGGTAGTCCTTCTTACATTCCTCTGACATTTCCAACTCAAAATCTGACAAATTCAGCTATGTAATAACGTACCGACAGAAAGCATCTATTAACATGTGCTTCCTTAAAATGATATTTTGCACATCGTCTAGCATATGTCAATGTTTTTAATGATTGGAAACTAAGAAAACTACGCCAAATGATTTAAATCAAAAATAGTAAAGTAAAATTTCGACAATTATCTTTAACGCGTAGTATATCTTACCATTATAAGTTGTCCCGTTCCCGCTATGTAAGAATATTCACATATTTTGTAAATCGGGTAATCTTTTGGGTAAAAAGGTGATTTGACATCTGTCATTTTGGTAATATTTTTCCGTTCATTGCATTCAACTGAATAAAAATGGAAAAAAACAACAACAGCAAAATGAATTAACTAGTAACAGACTTTCTATGTATGCAGATGCACTGTACATGGATGAAGGATGCATTCGCAATAAGGGTCAAGCAGTGGAACGGCAATTGATTTTGTGTGCTGTAATTTTGCCATATTAAAGCAAACAACAAACAAAAACAAACAAACAAACAAACAACAAACAAACAAACAAACAAACAACAGAAATGGGCAACAAACAAACAAACGGACTAACAAAAATTAGAATGAATTAATAAATGAATAAACGAACAAACGACCAAACAAACAAACGAACCAAATTATATGTTATTTGGAGTTCTTTACATATTCCATGTAAAGTAATATTGTTTTACAAAATTAAACCCTTGTAACGCCATCCAAATATTGATTCCCCTACATTAAGATATTGTCTATATTTCTCACCATCATGGCAGTATTTTCCAATGAATCCCGGAGCACAGACACATTCGTATGATGTCCCATTCTGTACACACCTTCCGTTATTTTCACAGGGTTGTGTAGGACAAATCTCGCCGTCTTTACCTGCTCCGCGATAGTCAGAGTAAGAAATGACTCAACATTATTTGTTTATTCATGTAGTGACACAAAGAAATAACACAATTGGACTAATTTGGGATAATTGTACGGTGAAGTAAGGTCGTTTTGACTTACAACTGTAACCTAATCTGCTTTTCTTTTGAAGTTAAACACTTGTTTTTATGAGTAATTTGTAATATTGCAACATTCAGCTAAATGGCACCCAACAATTTTGAGAAATTAAAAAATTACAAAGATCAAATTATCCAAAATTATCTCCAATCGTGTTATATATTCTGTTTTAACATCAACGTCTACTTTTTTGGGTAGAACAAATAAGGAAATTGAAAGGTTCACACCTATCACTCTACTCTATAGAGTTGAGTCGTCTTAGATTTTTTCTGGAAACAAAGGAAGATAGGCATTGTTAACATTCCGCTGATGTTGTTGGAGGGCTTGAGGTTATAAGTGACGATTGCTATTATTCTCAGGCCGTCTTCACGTCTTCCAAAGTTGGTCAATTAGGTTAGTGTGCTGTCAATAACAAAATAGTATAAATAAGTTTTCCCTGCAACTTACCTATTACTGCACGCAATAGATTGATCAGAGTTACCAGGCAGACTGCAGTTGCCAACTTCATCATATTATCTTGGTCTGCTGACAAAAGAGGTATGTTACATTAAAAAAAAGGAGTAATAATGGTTAAATGGCAACGTGCTAAGACGATATTTGAACTGAACACGTCATACTATACCCTCCAAGGACTTCATCTAGGAACATACTGGGGACAAAGTTACGAAGCGATCTCATTTATTTGTTGACATTAACGTTTGAAAACCAGAAACCAAAATCGAGCTGTCACGCTCAATGGAAGTTCACTCCTGAAAATTTTGTATACAAAATAAGATGGAGTCGTTTTACTTCATTAGTTGATTCCGGTACAAAAAACGTCAATGATAGTTTTTAGGGAGTCTTAATTAGCAAAAGTTGTTTGTTTTTATGACTTTCCTCCATGAGCTATTTGTTGCCGATGCAAGTTCGTTCCTTAACCTTTACTATCGTACATTGCGATGAGGCACATACGTTGCATGAATTGCCACCTTCCCTTGTTTGAACAGAAGGTATGTGCTAATACAACGTAGAACATTTAAAGGTAGAACGCTCCTGGGGGACAGATATCCGGGCTCTCAAACGTTTATAATTCTAATCTGATTTACCGCTTGTGGGGGCTCATTTTAAAGCTCTTGAAGTAAGAAAAACTTTCATTGTCTTAATTTTTGTGCAAATCGAACATTTAATTTTACTCATGGAGTTAATACAGGAATTGTAGTCATTTTGAATTTTAAATATCGCAATTATTAACAAATAATATTGCGTGGTGACCCGTTATTTTATTGTTGATTTGGTAAGAAAATGGGCGAATGATTCGTTTAGGAAAGTTTGAGCCACAGTTAAGTATTTCACTTTCAAGACGCATACTACCTCAAGGACGGAAAGCTCAACTTAAGACCCCAAAGCCATGTTTCCCCTAAAAGGATGTATGTTTCAACTCACATCAGAGGTAGGCTGACATTAAGAGTCATGTTAAAGTCGTGATACCTAGGAATTTGTCCACTAGAACATGGGTCCGCCGCTATTTCATCCCATCTTTAATCGATATATATTGAGATACAGTCGCTTAAGAAAGTGAAGACCACTAAAATTGTCGAATTAATTAACATCAAGACAGTTTATGGTCGCAGAGTCAGTTGTGGTGGTAACATTTTTGTAAAGCATGTGTTGCCGAATTGCGGTAGCGATTGTTGTATTTTAAGTTGACCAATATCAGTCGAGTAGACGTAATAATTATAGTAGCATGCATATCCGCGAGCAATTCCCTTTGGTGGAACTTTTGATAGAAATTACAATATACAGTGACTCACAGTTATAACAATATTATATCATTTCATAAAGAAAGCATTAAACGTCGTGTCAATTATTACCCCGTGTTTGTTGTGGTTATGTTGGAATGAATTTACATTTGACTAGATATTCAATTTCCAATGTTTTTTGAAAATACACATCAATGTCTCCGGTAAGTAAATATAATTTCAAAGATTGATATTGTTACTCGAGTCGCGGTCATACCATGATGCGGCCTAGTCTTGCAAATGGTACTTACATCTAACATTGTACACAACGAAACAAAGCAACTTACCCTGAACTAATAAACTAGCCTACATCGACATTTTATATCGAAGGGCTCTTGCACTTTTCTTTTGAATATCAAAAATGGAGTGAAAAATCTATTACACAAAGGATCATAACATCAAACAGATGTTTGATTTTTAATATAGTGGCACCTCACAAGTACGCTTAAAAGCTTTCGAGTTGGTCCTAAAATGTAAATAATAGCAATACAGTAGACGTGTATGGTACGCGGCTAAGCACCAATAATAACCGCTAGCTGTGGGGTTTGCCGCCAGGTGTTCCGAGATCTATCGCCACCTATGGTTGTCACTCGTATTAATTACAAGCTTCAGGTTCACTCTTTTATAGTTGGTTGGCAATGGAAGCATTGTTATTACAATAATGGGTGACTGCAGTTTATGGCTTTTGAAGCATGATAAATGATCCAGCAGGGTAAAGTAAATTTAAATACTAAGCGATCTTATGATGAAATCATGGATTTATATAACTATGAAGTTGCAAGTGGGTGATTAACAATATTTTCAGGAAAAATACATTTTTGAATAGAATTATTTTCGAGACGTAACGTTTTTAATGTAATTAAGGTCTTACGCTCGATTAAAGAACCTTGTAATGTTACGGAAACAATAGCTTCAAGAACAACCGACTGTGAAAGTTTGGTAGAATACCAACTTATAGAAATATACCGGTATGCAGTCTGTAAAATGTGTAGAACCCTTCCATACGCCGATGACTTCATTTTAGTAACAAATAAGGTTTATGTTAACTGTACATGATCTGACAAAATCACAAAGAAGCTTTCTAGATAGTATTACAACTAAATATATCAAAAGTGGTTAAATATTCCTTCTCATGGTGCCACTTCGGCAATTATTTACAGTCAACAGGGGCTTGCCATTCCGCTCATCTCCCAGGTGTACAGTGAATGTCATGCACATACTGTAGCACACTGTCATATCAGGGCAGATGACCGGGTTATGGCAGCCATGAATGCCACAATAGCACGGAGGAATCTTATAGTAGGAAATCATATGGCAACATTGAAGCTGCTGCCATAGCAACAGATGCTGTTAATGCAGCAACAGGTAGTAAGTGGGACCATGTGAAGGAAAACATCAAACAAATTGTTACAACAAAATATCAGTGTCATTGGATGGATAAAATAAATCTCTGGTTGTTCAGGGAAAATTCCTGGCGCTTCTTGCAGAAGAAAAGTCAGACATTACATGGAGAAGCATTATCTATAACATGCCAAAAAAAATCCTCAGCTTCGCAGTCAGAGCAGCTATTGACTGTCTTCCAACGTTCAATAATCTACATAGATGGGGTAAGAAAATTTCCTCAAAGTGTAAACTTTGCGGTAATACCCAAACCCTTCATCATGTTCTGAATGGCTGCAAAATCATGCTTGAACAGAATAGATACACTGGCGACATAATAATATTCTGAATTATATTTTTGAAATTGTTCTTCATCAGTTATGGACACATTATCTATTAACGCCGATTTACCAGGTCATACAAAAGGTACCATCCCGCACAATGTTTTACGTACACCTGACCGTCCTGATCTTATTATTCTTTTCAGTAATGTAAAAAGAATGATCATTTTTGAACTGACAGTACCATTTGAATTTAATATCGAGAGACGTCATAATGACAAATGCATGAAATATTCCCATCTTGTTAACTCTTTACAAACTCAAGGTTATTCGACTGAACTCATTTGTTTTGAAGTCGGGTCGAGAGGACAAATAACGACAGACAATAAACTCAGACTTCTACAACTTCTTAAGGCACTGAAATTAAGTAAACAGCATAAAACCGTGATACGTGATATCAGTAAACTATGCCTTATCTCAAGCTATTGCCTATTTCATGCCAAAGATGAACCATCATGGTGTGAGGCTTCTATATTGTCTTCTTCCAAAAGTGCAACTACTAAATAGCATTGTATATGTACATTTACCAACCAATCTATATGTTCATCTGTATTACACAGATTTGCTTATGTTTTGCGCAGGTTTTTCCTTGTCAAATGTTTTATTGCTTGTTTTTTTTTTTTTTTTTGGCAAGATGTTATACGTCATGTTCTTCATTGTTATTGTATTGTTTTGTTTGCCCTGCCTCTTGCCAGTTCGAGGAACATTTTGCCTTTCTCATATTCGGCTGAGGACCTGGGTTTTATTGTGTATCTTCTTTTTATTGATTATGAAATAAAAAGTGATTTATATTTATAGAAATATACCGGTATGCAGTCTGTAAAATGTGTAAAACAACATGACCAAACAAACAAACAAACAAACAAACAAACAAACAAACAAACAAAAACAAATGAACAGTCCTAAGACACAACATAGAGGCTGATTTCAAAATGAAAGTAAATGTGAATTTGCCTAATTTCGTATGGCCGACGCCAGTTGTTGCTTGACCTTAAACTTGACCTTTGGAATCATTATTAAATGTACCGACTTTGCGATTGTTCGCGGAGTGTAATACGAAATGTATATCTTGCGATAGTGAGGGGACAGCATAACGCCTCTGTTCGTTGTAATGTAGATGTTTACGTGTATCAAAATCGACCAACGCCATCGCCACAACGTGTACATATAGTCTAGTCGGAAGGTAGGGTTCCCATGCACCCCATGGATGTATTTTTTTAACCTACATTTTTGTAATCCTTAGGGTCTATATTTAATGAATTTTGATGTTCCCAAAATCAAATCGTGTCCCATGGGGTTCATTTGGCGCCATCTTTGCCGCCATCTTGGCCGCCATCTTGGATTTCAACAATGGGGTAGGGGTCACGAATCTACCGCTCGACGGAAACAGAAACAATAAAATACTATAAACGTTACATTTTTACAAAGCCAAGATCATGGCCTTTCATTGATATATAACTTAATAGGGATTAATTAATATTCGAACGTCGATTAGACTTTATATCGGTCATTGGCCGTAAATCGTAAAATTTGCGAAATTTCACACCCAATAATTAAGTTCCCGTTCCTCGAAACGATTTTTTCATAAGGTATTTATATATTTTTTGGAAGAACTCAGTGCAATAAACAAGAAAACAATATTAAAAGTATGTGTCTTGAGATTTAGTGGGTGCATGAGCTTGTTTTCTTATTACGCGGTATGCCACATATCCGTGTCTAACATAAGGGGTAGGGGTAATGTTTCCCTTTCTGTTTCGAATCATGAATGATGAAACCATAAAAATGTTACATTTTTTGAAAGTGCTGCATCAGACCTTTCTAAAAATATATAGATTATGGGAAAAGTTGCATATTTAAAAGTTACAAAGCTTAAACCTTTCGGTTTGTGTCGATTTTAAATGATTTTTTAAGAACGAAATTACAACATATGGGGTAGGGGTAATGTTTCCCTTTCTGCCTCGAACCATGAATTATAAAACCATATAAATGTTATACTGTTTGAAAGCTCTGAAATAGGCCTTTCCAAACATGTATAGTTTTATTGGAAAAAGTCCATATTTTAAAGTTACAAAGCTTATGCCTTTCAGCTTGTGTCAATTTTAAGTGATTTTTTAAGAACGAAATTACAACATATGGGGTAGGGGTAATATTTCCCTTTCTGCCTCGAACCATGAATTATGAAACCATATAAATGTTATACTGTTTGAAAGCTCTGAAATTGGCCTTTCCAAACGTGTATAGTTTTATTGGAAAAAGTCCATATTTTGAAGTTACAAAGCTTAAACCTTTCAGTTTGTGTTAATTTTAAGTCATTTTTAAGAACGAAATTACAACATATGGGGTAGGGGTAATGTTTCCCGTTCTGCCTCGAATTATGAATTATGAAACCATATAAATGTTATACTGTTTGAAAGTTCTGAAATGGGCCTTTCCAAACATGTATAGTTTTATTGGGAAAAGTCCATATTTTAAAGTTACAAAGCTTATGCCTTTCAGTTTGTGTCAATTTTAAGTGATTTTTTAAACAAAATTATAATATAAGGGGTAGGGGTAATGTTTCCCGTTCTGCCTTGGACCATGAATTATGAAACCATATAAATGTTATACTGTTTGAAAGCTCTGAAATTGGCCTTTCCAAACATGTATAGTTTCATTGGGGAAAGCTGCATATTTGAAAGTTACAAAGCTTAAGCCGTTCAGTTTGTGTCAATTTTAAGTGATTTTTTGAACAATATGCACAAAACAGTTAGTCCGTTGGCCAGGTATCGAAATCATCCCCTCTAAGGCATTTTACCCACTATGATTTTCTGTTAGCTAGTATTCTCAGCTGTCATAATCTGCTTATTTTCCATTTAAGTGATGGTGTGTGAGAGTGTAACGACTTGTTTGTGAAGGGCTGTCACGCCCTCAGTAGTAAAATAGGAATGGGTTAGGGGTAACATATTTACCGCTAGTCGGAAACAAAAACAAAAAAGTACCATAAACAATACATTCTTAGAAAGCCCAGATAATCCCCTTACCATTTGTATACAACTAAATGGGGATAAATCGATATTCAAACATCGATTAGATTTTATATCGGACATGAAATGTAAATTGTAAAATTTGCTTAATTTCAAACCCAATAATTAAGTTCATGTTCCTCCAAACAATTTTTACAAGGTATTTATATATCATTTGAAAGAACTTAATGCAAAAGAGAAGTAGAAAACATTAAAAGAGTGTATCTTCTTGAGACTTATGGGGTGCGTCGATTGTTTACCTAATATATGGTATGCCGTACATCCCTCTATAATATACATTTAAGGGATAGGGGTATGGGTAATGTTTCCTCTCCTACCAAACGCAGCGAATAAGGAAGCCACATAAATATCATATCTCTGAAACACTAACGCAGTTGTTTTTCCAACAAGATATGGCTTGATGGGGTAAACTCAAAAATTATGCAGTGACAATGCCTAAACTCAAAAGTTTGTGTTACTTTACTGACATTTACTTGTTAAAGGAACATAGAAAAATACTCTATAGGCATTAAATAGCACTAAAAAGCCAAAATGGTGGTCAATAAAAGACGTTTTACTCATTTCAATAACTCAAATTAGGGAAAGAAAGTTAACAGCTATAATATGTCAAGAATTATATATTCCAAACCCACAAACACTAAATTGGATGTCATAGTCGTCATGCAAAGTTGATATGACAGCAGCAACAATCAATCCCTTTTCTTTAATTGTATTGCGAGAGATATATAAGCAATAAAGCACCACTTTGAAAGGATACCACACGGTTTCGACCGGTAAACAACATATACGCACGAACTTCAGTCGTGTGTATAAGGAGTGAAATGGTCAAAACTGAGCTCGAGTGGTGTACCCAACTTATAGGGGTTGTTTATCGCTATATTATATCAGTATATTGAAACTTGTGATGAAAATACAAACAATGTGAAAGAACCACTTTGGAGATAGGAATGGCCAACTTTACAGTATATCGTTAATACATGCACAGTCACGTGACCGTCTTGGCAAATCAGAGCTCACTATTAATAGTGTTACTTTTAACACCACACGGGAACATGAGAGAATCTTTTATCGCTAAAACCAATCACCATTAATCCACAATATAGCTTCTCCATAATAAGATAAGATGGATCGACAACACTTTACCTTCTTACCAGAAAACAAGAGATCATAACCAATTTTTCGAAATTATTTTACAACGCAGAACACTATATACTCCTAATGAGGATTACATTTTCGACTGGGTACTAAAATTCAATAGCAAATAATTCTGGAACTAAAACCCGAAAAGCCAAATGTCACAGAACGCATTCGAATTACGCAACTAAATAGTAAACAAAAGGCGAACAAACACTCTCTACACCAAGCAATAAGAAGGCGAGACAAACCTCAGAAAATTACTAAAAATACTTATATTTCCATTGACACCTCAATGTTTAAAAAGCCTTGTGAGTGAATCTGTCATTAGTTTCTTATCATGGATGACATTTAACCAATGTTAGACCCTGACGTCTTTGAAGCAAAGACCCTACAAACGGACGTTTTAGGGTCAATGCTTGAAGATACCATTCCCACCAGGATGATCGAATCAGAGAGACTAGATTGATCTAACTTTCGAGCTAGATCAGCCACCAGCAGCTGAGAAAAAATAAGTCATCATAATCATCAGAGTCAAGCGAGGTAGACAACGGCTTCATATATTATACTCCACAGAGAGGACATTCTTACACAATTCACAAAAAGCGTTCAAAAGCTTCGTTAAAGGCATTGTTCGCGATCCCAGGGACGGGCATGGCTGGTGGTGTGGCAAATGCAAAATGTTAGTCATGCTGAATCAAGGTGTAATCAAGTAATAGCTTATTTATAGATTGGGAAAATCCTAATCCTGATAGTAATGATGGAATATAAACTTTGTGAAAAGTTGAGAAAATTTGCCACTTCTTTGATTTGTAGTGTTTACATTCCATGTTGTACTAGCCTGTACTATACATGAACAGTCAATACATCCGGCAAGTATTCTGTGCTGTTCTTTTATAGTTAAGTCCCCGCAATCCGAGATAAGTCTTTCTATAGTGTCAACCATTCTCTTCGACTACTGTATCTACTCCAATAAATTCCCATTTAACTCATTTGTATGATTACAGGGAAGCCTAAGCCTATCTCTTACAATCTAAGATTTGAGATCTTTGACAACAACATGTATTCAATTTTCATATTTTTCATAGGCCTAAATAACACACCGAAGAAAGTCATACTCAATGTTTTGTCCAATTGAAAGTCAAATTTTCACCGAAACAAGTAGAGGTGGCCATCTGTAAGCCAAACGAGAATTAATATTAGCAAAGATGGATATTAATTGAGCCTTTCCCATTTCCGATCCCAGTTACTCATACAACGGGGTATAAGCGAAAGCCAAGAGTATCGAATGTGTTGAAACCTAAGTGGCCCCTATTCAGTACCACGTAGCCTACAGGTACACCTTAAAGAATACTTACCAGGCCAAAATACCGAGTGTTGAATTCCTTCAAAAGTGGCAACACCTGGAAAGACACTGCGGCAACCAATGTATCACCCTGATCTCTAACTATTTACCTCTACACCCAATAAAGCACCGGGACTCAAGACAGTTGTACATCAGCACCGGAACTCAAGACAGTTGTACATCACAAACTTAAGAGAGCGATCGAAGACACTCGCTACACAGAACGCAGTATGGAAGGCTGCAAAGACGATTCTTCAAATAGGCAAAAAAAGGACTAAAAACAACACAAACATTCACAGCAACGACGAGAGGTCGGGTTTTCTTCCTATACTACAGTACAAAACCAAACCAAAGGGTCTTTCAAAGGCCACCGCACTTCCCTTAAAGCCCGGCTCGAAATGGACTGGGATCATGATTAGTGCCAAGTTTGGTTGGGCGTTTTGGGGCATGGCTCTGCATAATGAGTCTGTTGGTAACGGTTGCGATCGTTCGCATTATCTGCGAATCTGTTTGCTCTCAGATCACGATCAGGCTCGGACCAATATAGATACGTACAGCCTTCGTTTCAAGGTTCGTTTCAGTCATGCCATGGCAAATACTCGAAATAAAAAAGAAAGGAAAACTATCAACTTAATCAAACAAGAGTTTGCTTGAATGAATTTACCGAAGTTTCAGGCCATATCAACGTTCGTTATGTGAATGAATCAGCTGCTGACCGCCATGTACATACGGAATATTGGCGCCATCTAAAGTCGACTAATTATCAAAAAAGTAAAAAGCTTATATCTGGGCTTTCTAAGAATGTATTGTTTATGGTACTTTTTTGTTTTTGTTTCCGACTAGCGCTAACCCATTCCTATTTTACTACCGAGGGCGTGACAGCCCTTCACAAACAAGTCGTTACACTCTCACACACCATCACTTAAATGGAAAATAAGCAGATTATGACAGCTGAGAATACTAGCTAACAGAAAATCATAGTGGGTAAAATGCCTTAGAGGGGATGATTTCGATACCTGGCCAACGGACTAACTGTTTTGTGCATATTGTTCAAAAATCACTTAAAATTGACACAAACTGAAAGGCTTAAGCTTTGTAACTTTCAAATATGCAGCTTTCCCCAATGAAACTATACATTTTTGGAAAGGCCAATTTCAGAGCTTTCAAACAGTATAACATTTATATGGTTTCATAATTCATGGCTCAAGGCAGAACGGGAAACATTACCCCTACCCCTTATATTATAATTTTGTTTAAAAAATCACTTAAAATTGACACAAACTGAAAGGCATAAGCTTTGTAACTTTAAAATATGGACTTTTCCCAATAAAACTATACATGTTTGGAAAGGCCAATTTCAGAGCTTTCAAACGGTATAACATTTATATGGTTTCATAATTCATGGCTCAAGGCAGAACGGGAAACATTACCCCTACCCCTTATATTAAAATTTTGTTAAAAAAATGACTTAAAATTGACACAAACTGAAAGGTTTAAGCTTTGCAACTTCAAAAGATGGACTTTTCCCAATAAAACTATACATGTTTGGAAAGGCCAATTTCAGAGCTTTCAAACAGTATAACATTTATATGGTTTCATAATTCATGGTTCGAGGCAGAAAGGGAAACATTACCCCTACCCCATATGTTGTAATTTCGTCCTTAAAAAATCACTTAAAATTTACACAAACCGAAAGGCATAAGCTTTGTAACTTTAAAATATGGACTTTTCCCAATAAAACTATACATGTTTGGAAAGGCCAATTTCAGAGCTTTCAAACAGTATAACATTTATATGGTTTCGTAATTCATGGTTCGAGGCAGAAAGGGAAACATTACCCCTACCCCATATGTTGTAATTTCGTTCTTAAAAAATCATTTGAAATCGACACAAACCGAAAGGTTTAAGCTTTGTAACTTTTAAATATGCAACTTTCCCCATAAATCTATAATATTTTTAGAAAGTTCTGATGCAGCACTTTCAAAAATGTAACATTTTTATGGTTTCATCATTCATGATTCGAAACAGAAAGGGAAACATTACCCCTACCCCTTATGTTACACACGGATATGTGGCATACCGCGTAATAAGAAAACAAGCTCATGCACCCACTAAATCTCAAGACACATACTTTTAATATTGTTTTCTTGTTTATTGCACTGAGTTCTTCAAAAAATATATAAATATTTTATGAAAAATCGTTTCGAGGAACGGGAACTTAATTATTGGGTGTGAAATTTCGCAAATTTTACGATTTACGGCCAATGACCGATATAAAGTCTAATCGACGTTCGAATATTAATTAATCCCTATTAAGTTATATATCAATGAAAAGGCCATGATCTTGGCTTTGTACAAATGTAACGTTTATAGTATTTTATTGTTTCTGTTTCCGTCGAGCGGTAGATTCGTGACCCCTACCCCATTGTTGAAATCCAAGATGGCGACCAAGATGGCGGCAAAGATGGCGCCAAATGAACCCCATGGGACACGATTTGATTTTGGGAACATCAAAATTCATTAAATATAGACCCTAAGGATTACAAAAATGTAGGTTAAAAAAATACATCCATGGGGTGCATGGGAACCCTACCTTCCGACCCGACTAATAGGTTTCATTTACAGATTATCTCCAGAACCTGAGATATCGCGAAGAATTACTCTTTCGATATAATGTCATTTTACGTGAATGCTATTCTATATGTTGTAGACCGAAGTCATATGTAAACAGAATGTTAAAATGCTCTCAGAAAAGTAATGACCAAGGCAGATTAAATGCAGGAATCCATTTTCAGAAAGGTTCAGAAAATGTATTAATACTTACTTTAACGTCAAATGCACGAAAAAGGCGGCACACTTTTACCTCTGGTTGTCATGAGAACTGCCTCTCCTTACGATCTCAGTGAAGATGTTCCGAGTGAGCAACAAATCTCTGTAAGCGGTCGGTTATGACATATCTATTCCAAGTCTGATCTGATGTACAGAATATCTGTCTCTAATTCGTGTCAAAATAACGACGTTATAGTTCCTGGAATATGGAAGACCGGTCACGACATGCGACATGCGACCTGCGACTTCAAAACTGCGACCTGCGTCCTGCGAGTTTGAAACATACGACCTGCGACTTCGGCATTTAGACCAAGGTGTAGGCCTAACCTGCGACTTCACAACAGCGATCTGCGTCCTGCGTGTTTGTCAAACTGCGATATCAGTCTTGATTTGTTCGCACCATTGCTCTGAATACGAGCCTGAAAAACACGAGGGACACCATTGCACTATATTAAAACAGCCGGTTTACCGCATTCTCGCGACCAGAGCATAATTTTCGCACCGCTGGCCTACGCAAAAATCGGCCAGCGAAAGAATTCAACCAGCGATAGAAGTGCATGAAGCTGTGACGGTAGAGAATTCCACAAACGAAGAGCACAAATTTATTTTCCTTCTTACGAAAGGCAAACTGATCTGAAATAATGCAATAGCAATAGGTTTTAAACGTCTACATCAGTGTTTAATAGTTTCTGGAACCTTCTGCCTACATGATCTAAATATATACACACAAAAAATAATATGTACATATTATAGTATGTACATATTAGGCTTAAACACTGAAAATAGGATTGTAGGAGGGTTTAATTATGTCCTGTTTTACAGTTTTAACTCGCGTTATCTATAAAGAAAGTCGGTCACTGGCTATTCATGGTTAGCAAATATGTTTGGATTGCACTTCTGTCAATATCAGTATTATTTTAACTGCTTTACTTTGCATATGTTATTTGTGTAGACAAATGTAGTCCGAAGTTAACCAGTAGAATATTTTTATTTTTCCAAATGAACAAAAGTTGGATCAATTCGATTTTTTGACGAAAAGTAAAAATGAAATTAGACGAAAAGATGGCAACATCCGATGATCAATCACTGGAGAATTGGAACAAAACTGGAAATGTTAGAAAATGAACGACAATAACTGAAAATTCGAATGTTTGCAATGACACTGACGCAGTTATGATACAGGGGGGACAACTGATGAATTAAACAGACAGCTAGATGGTTATACCACAGTGAAATGAGGATAAATACCAGAGATATCTAAAAATCAAAAGGTTTGTCGATAACATAAGGAAAGAAGCGAGGTAAGGCAGATGAAGAATATCTAAAATAATTTGAAATTATAATATAAACATATAAATGCCTATCACGTAGCATATTATTTTCCATGCATTAACACGTACTGTCAACATTTCCGTCATAAAATTGTCTCTCCAGATGAAAATGAGTGAACTGGTGTGTACATGAATTGAGTTTTGCCAGACTTGGTGAACGATTTACCAAAGCGAAAGCAATGGCTTATTAATTGATCGATGTTGAACGTTAAATCTCCTTTCCACGTTTTACCCTTTGAGCGCTGTAATTTTCTCCCACCAAAATTTTAGTGCAAAATTTTACCAATTGTATGAATTTTCTGTAATTTTTTGATAATTTTGGACCAAATCGACATCACATTTCATTGGCTACAGGTTTTTCCCAAAATTTTTGCAAAAATTGGAGAAAAATTGACAGGGGTTTATTATATAAAGGGGACAAAAATAGACTTTGGCGCTCAAAGGATTAAAGTTCACGCAAGACGCCTCCAATCTAATACTGAGGAAAACACCATGAAGCGTTACGTGTTGTTGTCGCATGTCGCAGTTGTGAAGTCGCAGGTCGCAGTTTGACAAACACACAGGTCGCTGTTGTGAAGTCGCAGGTTACACCTAGGTCTAAATGCCGAAGTCGCAGGTCGCATGTTTCAAACTCGCAGGACGCAGGTCGCAGTTTTGAAGTCGCAGGTCGCATGTCGCATGTCGTGACCGGTCTTCCATACTGGAAGACATGTATGCTACCTTTGTATACTCGATGTGAGGGGGTTTACGTGTTTCTATTTTGAGTACGTCAGTTCGGGGAATCCCCACCTGAGTGTAATTTGGATAAGCGAGAATATTTGCATGATGTAGAACGCGCATGCGTATATGTAGGCCATGTCTGAGCGACAACAGTTTGGTGTATATCAGCAACTCATACGGTATTCAAGTGTCATTGAGGTCATACACAACATGTCATTAGTAATACTGTGTTCAACTTTAACCCATAGTATACACACTGGTGACCCTTGTAGTGCTTTAACTGACATAAATGCCACTTAGCAGGGGGTGGGTGTGCCATACGCATAGCTTAGTCGACTTGAGAGTGTCACAAATGGGTTGAACTAACATGTAACGCAGAAGCTAATGCTCAAAGAGAACTAGACCAGTACAATAACAACTCAAGTCTTACGTACACACAGTGACACTTCACAAAGGTAGTATTGTTTTATTGAGTTACTTAACGACTGAAAAATTAATTACACACTCTATGAAAACATCGCGTCCTGGTATTACATTGGTCAATGCGAATCACGTGACTACATCATAAAGTCCTATTTTGTGAGAAACCTTAGCAAATTCATATACATACCTTGAACCCAATATAAACATGATCTTTGTTATGCATTTTCTGCTTCTGCATTTTGGCTTAATTGATTACACCGATCAAGATAGGAATAATGGTTTAGTAGCAATGACTATGAAGCATTGATCGATGTGGACGTGACGACGGATATATTTCTGCAGTTGGGTCATCCATACACCCTCGAGAAATTTCCCGAGGGTCTATGGGTCAACTCAATACAATGGTAGCGCGAAGCACCACAAACAGCGTACCATGACCCCAACAGACCCTTTTAACAACAAAAACAACGCCCTCACCGTATCGCTGCGTCGTTAAATGGTCGGACGAAAGGGGAAGCTTTATGTACTAAAGCTGATTATCGGACAGTGGTACAATAATAATTTACTGACATTTTAATAAATTTTCAGCATAAGCACGTAGCGGTGATTGAAATTTAAAGAAAAACAATCGAGAGGATATGCATTCGACATGCGTAGGAATCCTAACACGAATTATTTTCAAATGATGGTGTTTAGTTTGATGCTAATTGAGATTACACCATGTAGATAATTTGATAATCATGATATATATAACATAATTATATCTTAGATCACGTCTGAAAAGGGAAATCTTAAGTTATTTTTAATATCAGAATATCGTTTTACTTAAAAGATGTTTAAACTAAAGTTATTGAATTATATTATCATATCAGTACATTAATGGCGCAAATGCAGCAACCTGATTGGTCGAGACGTACAAAGAACCGTGGCATATTCCCGATGTACCACGGTTGATACACAAGCGAGCTTTCAGCATGGTTAGAAATATACAGAAGACCACTTATTGTTCTTAAAATTTTCACAGAAAACCATTTAATTTTCTTTCAAGTTAATATAGCGGATGGGTAACTCTGATATGTTGGATAAAAATCTATTGGAAAGACGTGTTTGGTAATCACCCATTTAACATGAACATACATTTGGTACTATTGAATTCAATTGAAATTTAAACGTTTAACCAAATACAAAAAATACAGAAATACACAAGATATGACCCGAATAACATGTGAAAAAATCTAGAGTGAGCTTTTGAACAAAGACCAAATGTGAATAATTTGTCCTCTTTTACATTTAAGCAAAGCTGCTACGTCTGAATTTTCTAGAGTGCAAATAATACCCTACTTCTGTATAAACCAATGATTGTAAGATTGATTTCATGAGAGAAAGAATGGTCGAATTTTGAAGTATGACTCCTCTATGAGAAGTAGATGTATGATGTATGTGTATGTTTTTTTTTCTTTTTTCAACTAAGTCATCTGTTGTAAAAAGGGAAGAACTCGAAATAAAATAAATGTTTAAAAAAAGATCGATTTCAACTACGCAGGAATACAAAAAAATATAATTGTAACATTTCAAATCAAGTCTGGCCTGTTTTTAGACTTGATGGCGGCCGCAAGTACTGGATCTCATTATTGGTCGCAAGTGACATATTTTAGACTGAAACTTTTTTTTGAATCGACAGTTTTATCGGAAATGAGACGAAAACAAGAAACTAAATCTGAAGTAAACTATAATTTGGATAATCATCACAAATAGATAGAATTACTCATTCAAATATATAAAAGGCACATATATCAAACGCTAAGCTTCAGTCTTGCACTTAGAACCGTTTAGAACGAATACAAAAACGACTTATAAAAACACATGATACCATATAAATTTTTATGTAATATTAGAAACAGAGATACTTGAACTTTTCACTAGGTAAAGTAAAATGCTTGATATACAGCAATATATACACATATACTGATTCTGTACATGTGTCAAATAGTTAACATACACGTAAGTATACTGATAAAATGCCTAAGTACAGTGTACACTTAGTGTGCAAAGATCTGCATTACGTATACTCATGATCTGCATAGAAATACGCCACGCATATCAACGTATTGGAATGTTCCATATACAAAGATATACGCTACGCATGCAATTAGTATTGTGTTCTATGTAAATATACGTAAATATACTGAACGTATATTAAGCATTTTGTCCGGTGATTATTGTGACCCACGTATATGTGATCTATGTATGATCAATAATAAGAATGTAACAAAAGTAGTTCCTTTTCAATCACAGTTTACTCATATGTAAATTTAGGATCGGCCACGTCAATAAACTCAACATAAGCCGGTTGGTAAAGTTTTTTACCAAGCGGTATTCTTGAATAAAATATTTTTATCACTTACATAATACATATTTAAATGCTGATGATATACAAAAATAATACAATATGTACAACAAAATGTACCATTCCAAGCTATTCTACACAAAATACAGGATTGCTTTGCTGGGAACAATCTCCTAAATTCAATATGACAACAGTCTTTGTATGCTGACACTCAAAGCTAGGATATGTCACACGGACGTCATTTTCTGTTTTAAATGTTCACATATTGGCACTATCGAGCTTACAGGTTTTTCCTCATCTAAACTGTGATCCTGGACTTCAGGAATAGATTGTTCCCTTTCACCCGTTCCGTATTTGTCGGCCATCAGTCTGAACATGCCATAATAGCAGGATACGATGTTGACAGTTAGGTAGCTTATCAAAGTGTCTGCAAAGGCACTGAAATGTGAAATATTTCCACAACAACACAAAGATACGTTAGTAAACGTTCATATCCTCAAAAATACTACATGATCTTGTAATATGTGATTTCCCTGATGGGTTACAAAAGCGCGGCATTGCACGTAAAATATTTGCTCCGAAAGATGAAAGGGCACACTATTGCCTCAAAGATTTCTTCTGAATGATTAAAACTGGTCAATGAACCGTGATAACCTGACAGCAATCATCAAAAGTATCGCGTATGCTAACATCCAGCATGTACAATGATTAAGACCGCGTGTCCACGGAAAGCGTTTTACAAACAAAATGAGTACATCACATACATAGAGATTTGATACAATGATTATAGGAGTGTTCACATATTCTGATCCACCCCTTTCTCAAAATGTTTGTATACAATGGACTCAATACAAGAGTGCCATAGTTGGATGCTATCAAATGTTACTGAAATATTTTACAAAAAGTTCGTTGCGCACTAACGCATTCAGTATATTAAAATTATATTATTAGTAGTGTTATTTAACGCGCCTTGCACGGTTGGGGAAACTAGTGAGTGTTAGTTGTTTTCTGTTATGTCAAAGGGACATGTATTTTTCTATTTGAGTCAAAGTACTTACAACTTAGTCCACATTACTCACATATGATGTGACACCCACACAGATGGCTACCAGTAGAAAGACGACTCCTAAAGATATGTACAATTGTTGTGCTGTACAGAGAAATAATATCAACTGATTAGCCTAGCTCTAATCGTGACATAGTACGGCGCCAGTTCATATGCCCAGACATGAATTTTTCTACGTTTTGTCTTTCATGTCGAGGTAAAAGGATGTTTTTTTTTATTTGTGGAAAACAATAATAGGGGTATTCATGTTTTATAACTTTGATGTTTGCTGTATCATTTTCCACGCCTAGAACGTAGCAAGATCATAATTTCACACATCCTGGTCAAATCAATACACTGTCGTGAAAAGATTACATAGCTTAGTAAAGTCTTTACAATCATAAGCCTTAAGGTTTCTTAGTTATACTGAAAATATTAAAATGATCGAAATGATATTTATTTCGAAATATTAGTGATATCTAAGGCCCAATATTGAAATGAATCGTGCATGGTGTGAGCTTAATATCTTTTCATCAACTAATTCATGGTTAAATATTGTTGAAGTTATGTTATTTATCAACCATAAATCGTATACTGTAAATTAACAGATTTTATAAAGAAGTTAAGATTGTATTCTTATTTCTTAGAATATATACTTTGTGACCCACCAAGAATTGTCTTCAAAATTACTTCATGAAATAAAGGATAATCATTAAAAGGTAGGTGACTTACCGGCTGATAAGTAAACTAATTCGCTACTGTTGTCAAACCCCGTCGTAGATGTTTCTGTAGCAAAAAAAAAAGAAAAAAAAAGAAGAAAAAAACAAACAAACAAAGATGAATGTATCCAGTGCAATGATAAATTATCTTTCGAGATGTATAATATCTGAGTACGAAGAAATTTCTAAATTAGGAGAACAAATACATGAATAGGTTTTACTAATCATAAAAACTATCGACGAACATGGATTTTGTGTAAATTCGGAATCACTTGTTATACCTTGGGGTGATACTTTAATACTTTATTCTCAATAAAATTTTTCATCTCTGTGATCAACTTTGCTGTGTCTGGTTAAATTGATGAAGTTTGCTTTTTCACATTGTTGATTGTCATTCTAAAATAAAGCATTCGACACCAGCTACATTCTTCTACCTCTACTCGATCGTTTTCACAGAAACCACATGTTAATATGAATGTGGTTGAACTGATAAACTGGAACAAGTATTGCCTTTTTTCGATTGTAACACGCTATTTAAAACATAACTGTATGTCGTTGACGTTGCGACTGAAACATCACCTGGCTGTAAAGAATATAAGCGGTGTAAATCCGAGAAGGATCATTGTTATACCGAAACACATAATAAAAATACAGAATATATAATTTTTATAAGAGAGTTTGTCAAACAGATCATGATTTGTCCGATGACTGTTTTTAATTCTTACCAGCATAATCTGTAGTTGTATGTGGAATATCAGATCCATCGCCACAGTGGTCGAAAAAGTCTGCAGTAAGATACCTCGGTATACATCGATTGTTGTCACACAGGAAGTCATCAGCGCTAGGGCAGAAACCATTTTTATCTGCTCCACAAAAATAGAAATCAGATTTATGGACCTGATCGGACATACGGAAATTGCACACGATACATATTGAAATGAGCTTAAGTGTCTTATCGCCATCGCTTATCAGTGGAGCCGGGGATTGTAGGATGAGATAAAGTAACGTGAATGACGCAATATCGATATAATATTTGTGGTCACGGTAACAGTTGTAATTTTAGGGAATGATGACGTAACAATACAACAAAATGTCTATTCAGAACTGACGAATAAATATTCTACGAATTGACTATTAAACACACTGATTGTTTACCAGTATAAATCTTCGCCAATTATGTAGAACATTTGAAATAATATAGATATGGAGAAAACGAAATATGTTCTATTTGTCTACCTGAATGTTTTCTATTTATATTACTATTTTTAGATCACAATTGAAATATCCTATTGACTGCATTAATGTACATGTTGAGTACTCAGAAATGTGATAGTAAAAGTGACCCACTAAATCATAACTCACCTGCGTCAGTGTAAAGTGTGTAGCCTGCCAGTAATTTCCTCTCATCTTCCACCAGTTCATCAGTCACATGTAACACAAGTGTCAAGTTACCGTGTATATCAAAAGATGATCCTTGGTCCCCGTCGCAAACTATTCCAACAAGAATATTATTCTCGTACACGTGCACACGTTCACGTTTGTCATCACAGCGTGTGGTGATGCCTGAAAGACAAACATTGTAGAATATGACTGTAACGGAGGGACAGTGACTTTCATGATTATCAAGTGAAAATCTGCAATGGCTACTATTTGTTGTGGTTATTATGTGTTGTGGTTATTATGCTACTGACAGTTATAAGTTTGATTTTGCACGGCTTCAAATAAGTTTATATTTTCAAATATCCACAAATATATTCATCCAAACGAAAAATGAGGAGAGAATGAGAATGAATGAGGGCATAAAAAGTCAAGGATTTACCTGAGTCAAACTGGTCTGATGCTGTTGGTCGTGGTGTTCTATTTTTCAACCAACAATGTTTGTAAACCTTGTCGTACGCGTACGACTTACAAACACTCTGCTGTTCCCTGCACAACTCACAGCATTCATGGGCATCGGTTACGCTGATATCGTTGATACTGTTAACGTCCGCTATATCTGCTCCATTTCGCCCTGTGTTGACATCAACATTGCATGCTGGGTCTGTTTATTTCGGGAAGATATGGAACGATAATGTTAATTAAAAAAAATAACTGATCAAGAATTGCGACATGTATGAAGAGTAAAGCACTTTGGACCAGAAAGAAATATGTGGTTTTACCTTCTTATAATTTAGAACATAAAAAGCCATAATCTACATCACGGTCATAGGTTCCGTGGTGACAAGCTCGATGTAACAAAAACAACACATCACAGATAGACAACAAACAAGTACCAGTACTAGAGACAAGACCTCTATTGAGTGACCCTAATTTACAAGCTTGCAAGAGAAATGGCTGAGAGTAATTTATGAAAAAAATTTAATTCTAAATATCAAAACTGGAGGAGTCATGTTACTTATTACCTGGATCGAGGACTCTTGAGAGGATGACGTAATGAAATTCCAGATGATTCTTCAAATATTTATCCTCCGTTGTTAATGAAGATCATAAAAACCAGGACGAATATCATGCCATGTCGATGTAGATTTATAAAGCCACCTTTTGCCTTGATTTGTGCATCTTCAATTACTGTACGGAAAGAAGATACAATATCGATTATCACCTTACAGATGCATGTTGAAAAGGCTAACGTTTAACAAACAGAGAACAGTGTAACAATGTGTACATCAGAGAATGACACCACTGTCAATAGATGAAATGCATCACCGGAAAGTAATTTAATATTCTAAGCTGGCGTATTTCCATTTAACCTTCTTAAAAGGTCCGTTTTAAAAGGAACAATGTGCCTCTCCCAAAAAAGGGTAAGAATTTTTTTTAAATATAGAGACAGAGAAGAAAAAATTCCGAGGTCATTTTAACCAGGGGGTATACGGTATAAATCTTATTTACTCACTGGAGTAGTTAGTCCTTGTCGAGGAATGTAATCCGTTGTCGACTATCGGGACTAGTTTGATTTCGTATCCCTTCCCAGTTACAGTCCCATCAGAAACAAAGCGGATGAAGACACTGTTGCTACTAGTCCTTAGGGTTTGAGGAATTTGATTGCCACAGAAGACTCCAAGTAAAGGGCTGTTTGTGTCGCCGCCATCGTATATGGCGACGCTGTCCTTGGAACAACCGGGCGAGTTTTCCACATCAAGCATGATGGAATCAATCTAAAACAAATTGTACGATCAAGCCTATGAAATTGACGGACACTGATCAAAAATAATTAAAACATTCTTTTCGTCTTTATGCATCAACATGTGAGTCTCGCCAAAAGTCGTTCTGATTCGACGACCGCACTCGGTATTTTAAAATTGTTTTAGACTATGGTAAATCGGGCCACTAAATCAATATAGAGCATATTATTTCATAAAACTATTAGTGTTATGTAGCCAAAAAAGAATTCGTTAATATAAGAGTAACAACTAAAATTCATCATTTCATCAAACATGTTATGGAGTCCATACGCAGTTTTGTCATGAATTCAAAGAAGATCATAACTCACCTCATCAGTTTGTTCTTAGATGTATTGACTTTAGGCCTATAGTTACAGTAAGTGTAGGTATCGTATTCATGAGGGTGATTTGGTGACGTAATTACCGTGTATTCCTCAATAGTAAGATCTTCGTCACAGGTGTCTGACAATGAAGTAAATACGTTAAGAAGACTTCAGTAAGTATCAATCATCAACAAATCCAGGGCCGAGCTCCCGACAGACATGCTTACCCTTTTGTTCACAGTTATTTCCCTCAAACCCTTTCACGCAAGTGCATGTGTATGTTCCATAACCGTCTTGGCATGTTCCACCGTTTTGACAAGGCTGAGACATACACTCATTTGATGTCGTGATTCCTGCAAGGCAAAGTGACGACTTATAAAAATAGATTGTTTTGTAATGTTATATGAAAAATCTAAACATACAAATGCATACTTCAATGAGGGACACGTAAAGGTCGGTGCAAAAGTAGCATTTTTAAGGACATCAGTTCCGACGTAAAAGCTAATCTAATTGTCCTCCCTCTCGATCTTTGTCTCTTTCGGTCTCTTTCACTCTGTCTTTCTCTCTCTGTGTGGTCTGTCTGTCTGTCTGTCTGTCTGTCTGTCTGTCTGTCTGTCTGTCTGTCTGTCTGTCTGTCTGTCTGTCTGTCTGTCTCTCTCTCTCTCTCTCTCTGTCTGTCTCTCTCTCTCTCTCTCTCTCTCTCTCTCTCTCTCTCTCTCTCTCTCTCTCTCTCTCTCTCTCAGAAAACAGAATTGCCATAATTATTTCCCATTTATTTTATCATTAGCTATCATTATCAATGATACATCAATGATCTTATCACTATGTACTTTGTATATAAAGCTTTCAAACTCAGAGAATCAATTTTGAAAAATATTGAAATGTCATAGTTCAGTTTTCAAAACGATTTTTACCACTATGAACTGATTTTCTTTTTCTTTTTTTCACGAGAAACTCGTGTATTTACTGTACTGTATGACTTAACACTTTATGTCTACTTCTCACCTGTATCACTTTGTTGTACCCCCTTGCTTATATTTTTCATGATCGTGCGACCATGTGCATGTATTTGCAGCAGTGTTGAATGTTGGTATGCAGTACTATCATGGCTGTACATCCGTTACGTACGTACGCTCCACGCTTGTTTACAGCGACCAAACCACTTGTCGTACGAAAGAGCGTTACATGATTAATCTTTCATTTTTTCAAGTTTTACACCAATAATCAGGTCACTGATATTATATATAAAGAGAATATTAATGTCACATTATAACCATCAATATTTTAAACAACCAAAATTTTTGCTATGTATAAAATGTACCAGTCAAGCTCGAGCTCGGAATGGGATCACGCAGCACGAATGGCCGCAGCAGTTAACCAGCTTTCACTAGCCGCGCCCGCGTACTCGTGTGCAGGATACAGGGTAGCCGTACTTATCCATAGAGTTTTTGTGCGGTCGATGTTAGGTTTCACAGTTTTTATATGCTTGCTAGCTTTTAATATGCGAAAAAAAGCGAAAACAAACACTAATAAACGAAACAGAACTACTAAAATGTCAGTTCGACGGTTTCTACTACCGTGGACGCAGTGTATGGCCCCCGGGGTATGGCCTCATACACGTAGCCCCTCTCTCACCGTATATTTTTTCCCCTTTGCGCGGTTGACGACTTTACCGAGAAGCCAGACTGGCAGACTGTGTTGGCCAGTTATGTAATGGGTAAGCCTAATCAAGCACCACGAGCGCCGAGCCATGTGCCACGTGCGAAATTTATAATCCACAGTTTGCATTTTAAGATAGAAATAGATGCATTTTCACTCTAATTCACTTTATCTATTCATCTTCACTGTTAAATCACATTCAATAGACGCCCTGTATGTGCATAAAGCAGTGACCTACGATATGTGTGTTCACGAATTCAACATGTGGTTGCCGATAAGGGACTGGAAAAAAATATAGAGAGAGGGCGAATTTACAAAATGATGCTGAGAAAAGTGACTCTCCCAAATTGTTATGTCAAACAAGCATGTGACGCCTCATCCCACCAAATATGAAGGCTGTTGCTAAGCTGAGGTCAAAGGCCATCCTGGCATGTAATATTTTTTTTTCTAATCTTTCCTCCCATGAAGGCCGTCCAGCAAAAATCAGACCTGTAGCCATATTTGCTAGCCATTAATAAGACATGTGAATAATTAATAAGATACAGGATGTTGCACCATTGGTAGCTGCATGTCCATAAATATCAATGGTGAAGAACTTACAGTTACTGTTTATCGAAATATTTGTTAAATCGAGGTGAAATGTCAACTTAGTCGCTTGAAATTTTAGCAGAAATCTTAGTTAACATTATCATCTCCATCCACAAAACTTCAGACCCCTACCTCTGTTCGCTTGCCTATAATTTATAGATGTGCATAATTAATGACGTACAGGATGATTTGAGGGTCGAAGGTCGGTGTCCCATTACAGTTACAGTTCGATAGACACCAACCGTCTTTGACTCCTAGCAGAATAAGCCACAGCTTAGTTGCAGAGGGGGGGGGGGGATACGGTAGGTCAAAGGTCATAAATTCTCAAAAATCATATTGTAAAAATCTTCTTAATATTATCATAGCTTAAGACCTAGATGTTTGAAATATAGCAACCTTACCATATGGTCTAAAAAATAATGTACAGAACTTTGATTGGTCAATTTTTAATGTTACAATTTTACGGGCAGTGTGATTTTGAAAAATACTGGCCCTCCCTCCCTATAATTTCTCTCGAGTCCCTTTCTGCATATGTCCTTTGATGTAGAATTAGTAAACACACATTCGCTGGTCACCGGTTTATGCATTTAGAAGGCGGCGTTGGAGCCCGAATGTTGATCTATCCATGAAAATTAATTCATGAAAATGCATCTATCCAAAATCCCATATTCCTTGCTTGACCTGCTAATCGTGCATCGTGAACTTTGGCTCGCGGCTCGCGGCGCCTGAATTAGGCTTACCCAAGCTAACACAAGCTAACAGTGTTGCTTCCCCGTCACAATCAGTGAAAAGTTAAATAAACCGAAAAAATCTGCTAAGTTAGCCGGTGAAGACCGAGATATGGTCTAGACGTGCACGTTGGACCACGCTGGTCGCCATATTAGATTTAACACATAAACGTCGCTGCATACTCAACTTCAACGAGACGTGTCCTCAAAAACGGAGGCTTAATCATACGGACCTACTCAAGATACGGCCCCTCGTTACTTCGCCTGGAATTTGACTCTGGCCATTCTTTTGTTGAGAAACTCATATAATTAAATTTTTTTCTGCCTATGGCGTTAGTTTGAGGGATCCTTGTTGAGGTAAATTTGTATTTATTTTGTAAGACTTGTATTCCATATCGTCATGATATGCCTCTTTATGGCAATCAGCAGGTAATATTACCCCTGCCTTCTGAACGGAGATGTAAGTTCTTATATGTAGTCTTGTATAAATGTCACAACAAGGTTTGCATTTAAATATGAAAACAATCTCTTCCTAGTACAAAAGCGGTAGAAAGACAGGCTGTAATATTGCGGTAGCTAGGCTACCTCAGTTGCGGCAAATCACAACGAACACAGTAACCAGAAGTTGATCCACTTCAGGAATATAGGCGATATCCCCAGTACGTTCTACCTCAAATCAGAGGACTCTGTGTTTTCAAATAGTCAAAGGTTAAAGCATATTTCATTTTTTAATTTTGTAATTATTCAATGACAAACCATTTCATTCATAAATACATGTTGAAATATTTTTATATCTGCGACATAGTATTTGATGACGCTCATCTTTGTCGTACCCAAACATTCTTAAGCAAGGATATTTCGGGATCCCATTGAACAACTTCTTCCATACAGATATATAATGATGACCTAGAGCTTATTTGCTACAGCACATCATTTATATGCAATTTTTTTTCATTCTCAGTAAACCATTTACGATACGTAGCAAATAATCTATGCTTGACGGAGGTTAAAGTACGTGAAGAAAATAAAACGTTGGGACCAGAGCATCTAGTATCTTTATCACTTTATCAAATGCCATTTCACTTTATTAAACGCAAGGAAGAAGAATTTCATCATCGGATCATGGAGATCCGTCGGAGTCGAGTCTGCGCAATTAGAATGAAAGGGTCCAACAGTCGTAGATACATTTAAACTGTCCTTTTACAAATTCATTCAACTCATTTTTTTTCATCTGAAATATCACAAGTACACGATGATAAAATTAATCGACAAATTTTAGCCGAGTCCACCCATGATAAATAAACGCTTTCTTACCAGTAAATATCGGTGTTAAAGTGGCGTTGTGTTTGGCACTGTACCATTTTGGATCAGGTACACTGTAAATCCAAGTGTTTAACTTCTAAACACATAAATAAACACTTATCTGTTACAATTAGTAAATACGTTAAGGTGTTTAAGATATAGTAAACACACACATATCTAGGATTTAAACACTGGTGTTTTTATTAATAAACGTGTCAACGCGTCTAAGAACTAAACAGACTTACATGTTTATTGGGTTGTTACACTTTTTAAACACATATAAATGTTTATGACCTAAACATGTTTATTAAAAAAACATATAAACATGAATTGAGACGAGATAGAACACGAAATGAACCCATGTCAAACAGACTTGAAATGCTGCATGAGCAACGAAGTGGCCTTGAGAAATTGAATGGCTTATTCACAGCTGACGGTTTGTCGTGCTCACTAAAACAATGTCAGAAGAACTGGAAATGTAGTTTGGTTTTACATTGTTTTGTGTTTTGGTGTGGATTCTATACTGTGTAGTACAGTAGGCTTCACAGACGACTCATTCACAACTTTAATTCCCAACATGCAGTATGTTTTCAATATTCTCTCAGCATCTCTCAAATAATCGATGTACTAGTATGCCGGTGTTCAAAGAGGTTGAGTTAGTGATTAAGGTAATAAAACCCTTAAATTTGTGTCAAGGGTATGATAATTAATGTTACTTGGCTTGGTTCTTATTGAAACATCTCGCTACGCGTTTTATATATCGCAAAATATCGCGCTACATTGTTTGGTGTGTACCCAGCCAGTGTCGCACCAGCACTGCACCAGCATTGTTTTGACATACATGTGTTCAGTGCATTAATACAATCATATAAAGTTATTACGAAAATACCGCAAAGAATGCTTCAAATGGATACGATTAGCCCTGCGTACAAGTCTGTGTTTTCCCGGCGTTGCGGTGGAGGGCGTACTATAACGCCGGGAACACACAGACCTGTACGCAGGGCTAGGATGCGATGCGCGGCGCCAATGTCCGATTGCATCCGCATCCCATGCGGTCTTTTCGTAATAACCTTATTATTATACATCTTACAGTCGTGACTGGGGCATCAAATTGTGAGTAATGACCATTTTCGTGCAATGTCGATAATTTATCATAAGGAATTGTGTGTTAACACAAATCCAGTTTGTAAGTCCACGGAGCTATAGGCTGCGAAACAACATGTCCTGAAGTCACTTTGCATTGCTGACGTAGACATCTTATACTGGTTATCTATCTACTCATCTGCTGACGTAGACAACTAGCATCTGCTATCTAGCTACCATCTTTCTTGCGCACGTACGGCACTTGACCTAATCCTTGCTGCAAGCTTCTGGTCCAAGTTCATTCATTCTAGGCCATCAGGCTGTCTGCCAAGCTATTACAATACTCCCTACCGCTCGTCCTTTCCGTTATCCAGCCTTCCATTCACTGCCGTATTCTATCTTACCGCGTACCAACGTTGACAATGCCTCCTCGAAAACGCCCAAATGTCTGCACCACGCGTAACACTGTACGTCTGCCTTAGTGACCCGTTCAAGATCGACGCAAAGCAAGGGGCGTCTACCACACTTGACCGTCGTCTCGCCGCCACCAACCCATCTTCACCGGCCACCGTAGCGTAGGAACGCCTGCTCTTCGGTCTAACACAACCCTCTTTCAGTCGCCGTACAGCGCCATGGGACGGAACTGCAATAGCAACCAACGAAGCATTCCCTCAAGCTGAGCCGTGACATTGGAAAAACGTTCTCCACCCCGCAGACTTTGCCACGGCCAACACTGGTATTGCACTATCGCTTGTCGGTGTGCTCGGTCACGGGTTGATTTGTTTTCAACCTCACTCAATATTACTCATTTGCCGTTCACCCAGTCGTTGAAAACAACAACTTGGCGACGCTATTTTTCACAACGGTGATTTAGTTTTTGCAACCTGACGAGAACTTTGACGTCTTCGGTCGAGACCGCAGCAAATCTTGCAGATGTCGACGGCTTATAGCTTTCGCCGGTACCGTTTCCATCGTAGTCACAGTTTTTTTTTGTTCCGTCCACTGCATGCGGATATATTAGTTTCACTTCGATGATAAAATTCTGATTCAAAATGTTCGAAATTAAATAAATACAGTTTTGACGATCGTAATAATTAATTTCCTCCCACAGATGTAAATCCGCTTCAATATATATTGTTGTTCAGGAGCTGCTAGCCACTAGACAATATTTACCAATAGAAAGTAGAACGGGATAATAACTTATTTGCATAATTTAGTGTGAAATAATTTCTTAACCATGGTTTTCTATGTAAACGTTATTTAATGGCACGTCACCTGTTTTAAAAATGATTTGCAGTTGGCAAAATACGTAAAATATTCTGCTGAACACAAGCAATCAACATGGAATAGCAGTAATAATTAGCTCAATCAAAAGCTAAAATACTTAAAAAAGTTTCACAGTTTTTCAGAAAATGAAAATGCCAACTTTATTTCGCTGCCAAAAGATTGGTAATTTGTAGTACGTGGTGCGTTGGTAATAATATGATATACAGTGGTGACACGATGCATCGATGTATCGATGTATCGATGTATCGTATGTATCGATCGAGTTCACTGACAGTTTCTATGTATTTGCCTTCACCGATGAGGGTGCACTCAATCAACCTGCACACGTTTTTCGCATCGACTACCACTATAACACGACGCGTCAAGGAATTACATTGTACTTATACAATGAAGATTGTGGGGATTATTTTGAATTTTGAAATGTCGCGAATTCGGTTTAAGTTATTTTGGAAACGTTTTCTGTGGATTTTCATTCATCGGCAGCCCCTAAACCTTTTACCTATTGGCAGAGCGTAAACTGTCTGAATTACAGCGCCCCTTTTTGAGATAGAGGGACCGTGACTGAAAAAAATGCACACGTCTTTCAAGTCAGAGGCACATCGTTTTAAAAAACTGCATTTTATGATGGCCACTTTAATCCAACCTTCTTAGGGAACAATTCAGTTGCCCGATAATTATTAAAGACTTTTGATCGTTGACCATTCATATTGTTACTCCTATCATGAAAACGTATGACTCATGAAAATGGCCTTAACTTACGAAATACGTATGTAGACTCTAATCTCCAACTACAGCTTTTATGAATTAATAAGTTTTTAACAGCTCTTTCTGACACGGGTCTGTGAAACAACTTATGCGACTTTCACATATCTTTCCTAGTAAGAAAATCGTAAAGCATTCGGAATGACGACCGTCTTTATTTTGTCATTGAAGAAAGAAATGTTACCATGGCAACGTACACATTTATAGAAAGACAAGACACAAAGACATATATTTATTATGACGAACACCAAGCTACAAGAAAATTGACAAAAAAAATTGGTTTTGTTTCAATCTTTTATTACTTCATTGGAATTCAACGAGCTAATCTCCATGAGCTACTAGTGGACTTTACAGTAACAATCTAGCGAGTGTATAAAAAGCGTTCTCAAACCGTACTTCAATCGATAATGACACACACCAAACATCTGACTTGTCTTATCTGTGCACGGTAAGCATTAATATTCATTTTACAGTCTCGTCATGGTGAAATATGTCATGAAAAACAATAATCATTTTGGAATGTGAAAAACATTTAGTTTTTTTTTTCTGAAATGCAGATTAATCGGGAAGTTCAGTCAAGACATTAATCTACTGTATGTGTTTGCTAAAATGCACAACTTGTGTAAAAAACACCATGAACGTGAAACTCCTGACAGGAAGAAAAGAAATTGATAACAATCGATACTGACACCAAGTGAAATGTTTCTATGCGTATCGATGGCTGATCTGATACGACGTACGCGTTCTGTTCTTTAAAAAGGTATTAAATGAGTTCATATCCAGAAAGTTACAATGCTACATTGTTTACAAGAAGATATAGCTTTAAAATATCAGACGATCATAAAAAATCTAACTTTTGGGTTCATTTCCAATGCTTTTAAATACCTTACCATATTCCGAAGTCATGACTAATACTATGAAAGAAAATTGCGTTTGACTTGTGAGACATATAAACCACAAAAAGATATTGGTGAAAACCATACGTATTACCATAATTAAAAGTACAATACAACTAAAAATAAAATGCGAGATTGAAAAAGTCTTAAAACGATGGATAACATTTCATCAAATCATTTACGGTAGCAACGTGGCCGAGGAAATCATAGAGCGCTGGCTTTAGAATACAGCCCAGAAAAATACATGCAAGCCAAAAACTAAAATATTCGGAAATAATATACTATTTTTTGTAAAGAGTCGTTATATTTGGACAATTCTGAATACTTTGTATAGTTTTTAAGCTAATCCTACAATACATAATGATCTGAAAATATCTATATCTATGATAGAGTGACCAGAAATAGTGTGAAAAATGGCATTAGGTATACGTCTAAGTGGTCAGAAAGAAAGGACTAAACAAAAAAATCACCGAAGTCTTCAATATTTCTTGATTTAACCATCATGCAGCTATGGTGTTTCGGGTACACACGTGATAACAAATCTTAGTTCTCGATTGCATCATTGAATGACAATCCTGCATGCATATAGGCTACTGTGATCAAAACAATGAACACAGCTAGCTGTGCAACACAATAGGCTTACTTGGCAAGCGTACAAGGAAATAGTAAATTGAAAAAAAAGCGAAAACGTCTACAATCCAATTAAATGTCTTAATATAAACACTCTTGTCACGATATTTTTAAATTGCGATAAAACTCAAACTCTCAGAAATACAGTCCATTACAGATACTAATTGTTTAATACGTGTACTTTTGTGCTGAAGCCGACATAACGTCAACCTGACCAGCCTGACGGCAGAAATTGAAATAGCGCCACCTATCATGGGCTAATGAACTAGCGTAAGAATTTTACACTAATGTGAGTCGGCCGGTTGTACATCTCATAAAAACAGACCCTTTTCAAAAACGGAAATAATTACAAAGGTACTGAGGTCTCTTTTCTGTTTCTGAATCAATAACATAACACCCAGCTGTGTTATGTTTGCAAATTCGAACTTTGATATTTTTTCTGGGACTACCTTTTACTGTGGAAGCTATCTAATGAGTAAAGCGTTCGCCTTCAGTCAAACATTAACAGCTGACAGATTGCCAGCTGAATTCATGTGTGGATTTACTCCAAGAATATCGATCTGACGATGTTACAAGAAATCGGAAGGAGTTATCCTGACCAGGATTAATAGTAAAAGCATGCACATTGTTCAGGTAAGATCTGATGAGTGTCTTTCGTGAAATCAAAACAAATATGAGAAGATTTCACAGCGATGCTTTGATGAATGTTTACAGTGAATACAACTGTCATTGCAATGCTGTACAGAATTAACAATTGTATTTTTAAAAAAAATATGAGAATTTCAACCGATCACTTTGATTTCCACTTAATGAACCTAATTATATAAAGTCGTGGAATTCTAACCCAAACATGACCAGGAAAATCTGGACATTAACTCAGAAATCTAGAAATCATGTTGAAATTTGATTGAATGTTGAATGGAAGTCATGTCAACACAGGACATTCTGCATATAATATCAAAATATCTCTTTGTAAAAAAACATTAAAATTTCAATTGATGTCATAAATTTTATTATTTTTGAATTCTTCACATCAAGAGGTAAAATTCTAACCCCAACATGGCCAGGAAAATATGAACATTTCTCAGAAAAATGAAATTATTTGTATCCTCTGTGTCAAAACAATAGCATCAAAACAAACCTGATCACAATTTCTTCACATTTTACAAAAAGTTGACTCTGAAAATAATACAAAATTTCAACCAATGACTTTAATTTTTACATTATTGGATTCCTTACATCAAGATGAGAAATTCTAACCCCAACATGACTAGGAAATTATGAATAGTTTCTGAGAAAAATGAAATTATTGACATTGTTCATGGCATCAAAACACAGCAGATTACAATTTCTTCACATTTTACAGAAAATTCACTCTGAAAAAAATACAAAATTTCATCCAAGGGTTTCAATTCCACTTGGAATCAATTCCTGACATCATAACGACAATTCTAACCCAAACTTGGCTGAGAAAATATTGAGTTTTGATGAGAAAATCAGGAAAATTGTGTCAGTCATGGTGATGATGTGTTTGTAGGTTGTTCAGTTGTACAGTTGTGTTTGCTGCAATATTTGCATGGACTGTCTTCTCAGATTTCTTACTTGTAAATGACCTTGACAGTGAAATCACTGTAATCTGAATAAACTATTCTGCCGTCTGTAAACACTGCAATGTAGTAAGGCCTTCCATCTACAGTTACAGTTTCCTGGTATTCACCCTGTCTATCAAATTTCACTATCTTACCAGTATGATCTGCCACATAATATTGTCTGCATTGTCAACTGTAACTCCACATGGACTCTCTAAGTGATCACTTCCAAATTGATTCAATATTTCAAGATTACTGTCCAAAACATAGATACACTTTACATCACCATGACATGACACTATGAGTTGATATTTGCTATTCATGGTCAGAGAGTAGGGCTTACTGAGTTGTCGTCTTGAAATAATGTCCCCATCTCCATTACATTTGATTACACAGTCTGCATTGTTGTCTGCTATGAAAACATTTCTGTCTTTATCAACAAATACACCAGTGGGGAATTTCAGTTTACCCATTGCTATTATTTGTTTCCTTCACTCTTTGCATCACTCACTACAATGCATTCGTTGTAGTGATCCGCTGTGTAATAGTCACCATTGTCTGCCATTGCTGTGTCGTATGGACTGAAAATGCTTGGTAAGCCATGAACTGTGACAGATGTTAGAATCTGTGCAGTGTCTGCTGTTACTGTCTTCACACTGCCAAGCAGCTCACCATAGTCACAGACAAGTACATGTCCATTCTGGTTTATTGTCAATCCCAATGGGTAAAAGACTTCTCCTGATGATTCCTTGCCATCTCTGGACAATAAAACCCTGACAGTGTCGGACAGTGGTGTACCTTTGGGTGTAAGGTAACAATTTGCAAATGTAGGTCAAAGGTCATCAGCTTATAAAACAATAGTACTGCCATTAAAACATGGTTTTTTGACTTGAAGGTGGCAATTTCTTGGAAAAATCTTATCAATTAAAAAGTAAAAATGGTTAAAATTTACTAATTTGCATAATTAATTATATTTCACCTATAAACAAATCGTTCAGGCTGGTAATTGTACTTTTTCACCTCTTTTTAAATGCTAGTAGTTGTTCAATTGAGTAATGACTGTGGCTTTTTGACTTTCTTAAGATTTGGTCATAATTGAAATTGCTCTGATCAAGTAATTTGCATAATTAATGAATTTCGGTAATTAGGCTTTATCTCCATAATGGATTTGAGTAAAATGCTAAAATTTTGTGGAATTGTTTCTGAAGCCATGGCCATGTCATTGCCTTTGGTCCAGTGAATTTTATCTGTGTAGTAATTATGTATTTGCATAATTAATGAATTTTGGTAATTAGGCTTTATCTCCATAATGGATCAGAGTAAAATGCTAAAATTTTGTGGAATTTTCACTGAAGTCATGGCAATGCCATTGCCTTTGGTCCAGTGAATTTTATATTTATGGTAATGACTAATTTGCATAATTAATGAATTTAGGTAATTAGGCTGTATCTCAAAAGTGGTTCAGTGCAATATGCTAGAATTTTGTGGAATTTTCACTGAAGTCATGGCAATGCCATTGCCTTTGGTTCAGTGAATTTTATATTTATGGTAATGACTAATTTGGATAATGAATTTAGGTAATTAGGATGTAGCTTAGCTGTGATATCGCAGCGGTACTTGTGGCGTGTATCGAACGCGATCGGGTCATTGAGGTCATCGCCACAGTCCCGCTGCGAGCCAACGCATAGGCTTCGTTGGCAGTTTACTATGAGACCGACCGGTATCGTAGATTTAGCTCGCAAAATAATAAAATAGATAAAGCATGCAAAAAATAAAAGTATACCTACTGTATCACTGACTATCTGAGACTCATCTTCTACTCCTGCTAACGAGCCCGACCGTGACAACATGTATTTTCGACCGTTTTTCGGTGAGTCGTCGATGGTTCCTGCGTGAATTGAACTTTTGACCTCCAACGTATTCAATGCGTTGTACGCGCGATCGAGCAAACATCGTAGAACCGTCGACGGCTCACGGGAAAATGGTCGAAAATACGTGTTCTTATCTTCAAGAAAGTTAGCAGGCGCACAGAATGAGTCTCAGATAGTCAATGATAAAGATGATACAAGTTTATTTATTCAAAGGCTAATATAGTTCATTATTTTGCAAGCTAAATCTACGACACCGGTCGGTGTCGTCGTAAACTGCCAACGAAGCCTATGCGTTGGCTCGCAGCGGGACTGTGCGATGACCTCAATGACCTGATCGCGTTTGATACACGCCCACAAGTACCGCTGCGATATCACAGCTAGATGTAGCTCAGTAGTGGTTCAGTGTAATATGCTACAATTTGGTGAAATTGTTTCTGAAGTCATGGCAATGTCACTGCCTTTTGGTTGAGTGAATTTTATCTCTACTCTAATTAGTAATTTGCATAATTAATGAATTTAGGTAATTAGGCTTTATCTCTATAATGGTTTGGTGTACATTGTTGTTGACCTGTCACTGAAGTCATGGCAGCGTCATTGTGTTTGTCCAGTGAATTTTATCTGTGTAGTAATGACTTATTTGCATAATTAATGACTTTAGGTAATTAGCTATAGGCTATAATCAACAACAGTTCAGTGTTGTATGGTAGAATTTTGTGGAATTGTCACTGAAGTTTTTGCCCTGTCATCACATTTACTCCTGTGAATTGTATCAATTGTATTGGGGCATCACGGCCAGTGGCTAGAGCAGTGGACGTACGATCACAGGATGGTGAGTTCAAGCCCCGGCATGGCCATGGTGTTGTGTCATTGAGCAAGGCACTTTATTCCTCATTGCTTCTCCCCACCCAGGAGTGATGGGTACCTGGTAGGACAGTGGTTGTAATGTGTGCGTTTAGCTCTGCTGCGCTTATTGGCTGCACATGTGAGCTGTTGTTTGCTCCCCAGGGAGTTGAGTGGTATCATATTAGGTCCAGTGACCAGGGGTAATATTAATTTTAAAGTGCCTTGAGCACATGTACTTGTGGATATGTGCGCTATGTAAGAACCTATTATTATTATTATTATTATTATTATTATTATTATTATTATTAATATTATTAATTTGCATAATTAATGACTATATACCAATTAGGCTATATTTTGACATTATTTTGTAATATTCTGCAAATTTGTTTAATTGTTGATGTTGGTTGCAGTAGTATTGTCTTTATTTATTTTCTGTCCATGGTGTTTACTAATTTACATGTAGCCAGTTAGACAATAACTCAAGAACAGTAGTTTGATGTAGGATACTGCAAATCTATTAAATCATTGTACACTCCATGTTCTAATTTTTATTTGTATATCAAACGTGATGTATGGATATATAATTGCATAAATGAATGTATGTAAGTATGACCCTTAATCTATCCACTAATGCAAACACTTGAAATTGCACAATGCATGGTGGTCCATGCACCCATATCTGTATAGCCTTGATTCCAAACTAAGCTAAAGAGATGTAATAGGTGTTCTTCTGACCACAGCAAAGATATTGATGTAAACTTTATTTAACATTAATACAGACAGATGATGTTTAGTTATATTGTAAGTACAAAGTAGCTGCTTCATGGCATATTTTTTTAGTTTTTCGTTTTCGCAGTATTCTGCTGTATTCAGTTTTATGATCTGTTCGCTCAACCCATACACTGCTATAGTTTGAATTCAACTCCACTGTTTTGTATGATTGTTTCAGAAATACAGGGAAAACGGGGTCAAAGGTTGAACATTGATAGCATTAATAAATGGCCAGTTTTCAGCATGTTTTACACTCCAAATACATACAGCCACAGTTCACAATTCAATTGTCAAAAATATATAGCAGTTTGCATATCGCAAAAGCAGTTAAGTATGCTTTTTGGAGTGAAACAAGAGGATATGGAATTCTGCAGAATGTCACACTGCATAAAAACCCTATAATACTTACTGTATTAACATGGACTATTGCCTGTATTGTAGGTGAAGAGTGCATATACAGATGAATACAGTCAAGAATCCATTTTTTGTATTCAGCAAGCCTGTATTCATGTGGATTCATGTGAATTCGCGTGTATTATACAGGCAACTCATTTATGTGAATTTATCTGAATTATTGGGTTTCATGCAGTGTCAGAGCTATTGCAAAGTGTACAGCTGTTGTCACTTTCACTTCCTGATGTTTTTAGGTTTTCAATATAATTTGATTCCATGTTTTGATTTATGCCAGAGTCTCCATATATTTGACATAATAGTCTAACATCACTGCACTGTGACATGACACGTAAACACAGATACCATCAGTGAGAGTGCTTTTCATTCTAAAACAGAAACAACACACTGAAAAATGATATGAGTCCAGCTTGGCAAAAAGATACCTAAATGGTCAAAATGATATGATTTTGATATATTATGAAATTGTACTCTATCAGCTATCATTTATTGTGCTTCTTTGTAAAAAAATAGGGATAGATTCAATCACAATAAATCACTTCAATTATATAATTATGTAATGATGTGATAACAAATCATTTCATTCATACATATAGGTTTAAGTATTTTCATATCTGAAACTTATAAAGATGACGCTCATCGTTGTCTTACTCAAACGTTGTTGACCGGAGATATTTCAAGATGCCATTAAACAATTTCATTCAGTGGAAACTCTTTGAGAATATAGAATGATTACCTAGAGTTTATGTGTTTCATTGCAATTTTTCATTCTCAGTACGTCATTTATAATTGGTAGCAAATACTGTATGCTTGACCGTCAAGGAAGTTCAAGTCTGTGAAGAAAACAAATCATTCGGCCAAGAGCAACTCCTATCTCTATTACTTCATCGGCAAAACGCCATTTTACTTTACTCAACACAAGGAAGAAGAATTACATCATCGTTGGATTATGGAAAACCCATTGGAAACACGATTGGAACTGATTGGGGATAATTTGATAGTGAAGTAATGTCGATCTAATGTGCAAATGTAAGCTCACCTGTTTTTCTTTTTAAGTGCCACTTGTCTTTTATGACTAAGTTGTAATATCGCAGCATTCACCTATAGGGCACCTAACAATTTGAGAATTTAGAAAAATAATTATCCAATCCAATAAAGATCCAATAATCCCAAATTAATTCAAATCGTGTTTGGAGAGGAGTCTGCGCAATTAGACGCAATAGGTCATATTGTACGTATTATAGTCGTGAATACATTTAAACTTTCGGTTTTCACATTAATTCAACTAACTCAAAACCTCAACCAATTATTACTTCCATAGTAAATGAACGCTCTTTGATCAGTAATTATCGGTATGTCACGTAGCGTGGTTGTGATGTGGCTATTATCGGTGCATACACTGGCAGGGAAGAGTATAAGAGACGGCAACGATACACAGGAATTCTCTAAGTCGTAGTACTTTATTCAGCTGAGTAACACTAGTTACAAGGTAAGCTTCTATGACCTACACTAGTCGTCAGGGTCACGGTTGAACGTCGTCTCGGGGCGTCGTCGGTAAAGTGCGTCTAACCACAGGCTACCCAGACAGTATTAATAAGCTCATTATTGAGTTTTTCTCACTGTTTTCTCTATTAGTTCCTCTCCTTTCTTCATCACAGTCCCTCTATGGTATAGGGACTGTGTCTTCATGCTCTGACTGATCGGAGTAAATATAAAAAACGGTTATATAATCTAACCTAGCCTCTTAACCCTTTATTCATTTTACATACATTACAAGTACGTTTATCTCTCATATACACATTTTGTAATTAATTAGTCAACACAACTAATTATGCTAATCCGTGGACTTATCAGGGATTTTACGGGTTGGTCAACATCGCGAAAGATAGGAAAGGTATCTCTATCTTTGCAATGTTGACCAACTCTTGATAAGTCCACGGATTAGCATAATTAGTTGTGTTGACTAATTAATTACAAGATGTGTATATGAGAGATAAACGTCCTTGTAATGGGTGTAAAATGAATACAGGGTTTATAAGAGGCTAGGTTAGATTATATAACCGTTTATTTTATTTACTCCGATCATTCAGAGCATGAAGACACACAGTCCCTATATCCATAGAGGGACTGTGATGAAGAAAAGGAGAGGAACTGATAGAGAAAACAGTGAGAAAAACTCAATAATAAGCTTATTCATTCCGTCTGGGTAGCCTGTGGTCTAACAAGTCAAAATGCACAGTTTATATTGGCTTTCAGAAACTGCAAAGTCATGGGTCTATAATTAACTAAGAACAATCGGGTCTCAGGATCTGCAAAGTCATGCGTCTATAATTAACTACGAACAATCGGCAAAGTCAAATCGCTCTTGGTTAAGTACAATGTCAAACAGGGGTAAAGGTCGTCCAGGCATTGATGATAACTTCAGGAGTTGAAACAATAAAAGGTCACGAAAACGAACACGGGAGATAACGTGCAGGGTTACTGTCGGTCATTACAGTCAAATTCAAAGGTTAAATTCTAAGCATATGTATGGCTACGTCACAGGTGTTAATGTGGCGGTCTGTTTGATGATGGGCCATTTCATGTCACGTAATTGAGAGGAGAAATAACACGGAATGATCGCATGCCAAACAGCCCGCCACTCCAAATGCTACCTGAGCAACAAAGTGGCCTTGAAAAACTGAATGAACTATTCAGAACTTAAGAATTGTCGCGCACACTCAAACGATGTCAGACAAATAAAATGCAGTTAGGTTTTGCATTGGTCATATATTATGGTGTGGGTTCTATGTTGTGCAGTACAGTAGGCGTCACAGACGATATTCCAACACAATTTCCCTTAACCAACGTTAACAGCTTTTCATACAATTGAGCCTCATCGATGACATTCTACAGTGTATGAAGTGACCTGGGTGTTTGATCTCCTTTTGTATAACATGGGTCAATTGTTACTAGTTATTGATTGACAATCATCGGGTCGAGGACACGACTTATTGACAACTTTAATGTAACATGCTTTCTACTCCTTTCGCGGTATTTCAGACGGTGGGATTTACTATGCGGCCGTCGATCCGTGGGTAGAAATCAGATCTGGAATTCAGCTCGGTTTGTCAGTTGGGTTCTCACATAAGGTTGTTGATGCTTTAACAGCAAACTACAAATTGTAATGTGTTCCAGGGAATACCGTATGCCGAGTCTAAGGTCGGTGAACTAAGAATCAGTCCACCCTAGCCCGAAGTTTCGTTGAAGGGCGAAAACAACGCTAAAAACTAGAGACCGGTGTGCTTCAACCCCGCAACCCTTTCTTCACCATAGAGGAGAAACAAGAGGAAGACTGTCTGTTTCCGAATGTACATTTCACAGACAATAGTAAGTAGATGCAGCATGCTTTTGTACGTCGTAGAACTGCAAGAAATACCGTAGTGCTGACAAATCTGTAAATTAGTTTAAATTAAAAGGCATAATTAATAGCAGAAGAACGGCAGAAATTAGTGAACAGGATTACTAGTTGACAACATTGACCTCTGACACTGATGCGCAGGGATGACATGTGATGGTACGAGGGGTCGTTTGACAATACAGTTGTTGGGATAGCACAATAGTCAAGAGCAGTACTGACCGGAAACAATGATAGGTAGGACATGTCATCGGGTATATTTATAAAAGAGACGTCTCCGGTCTCTGAGTCGGTCATTTTGTGCCAATGCCTGGGAGACTTTTACCAATTTGGCAAATGACTGTATTTCAGCAACACAAACACACATTAAGGTGTTTGTCCCGCCTCTCTCTCGAAATTTAGATAACAAAGGGAAGTGTGTGTGTGTGTGGGGGGGGGGTGGTTCCAACAGAATAGATTTGTCAGTGTTGCATTACTATTTTTCTTTTGATGTCAATGAACAATTCCTCAAGCCTCGTTAATGTGGTGAAGTCTCTATTTCCAATAATCTAACAACTGTTTCGACTGTCTCGACGGTAAAGCCTTCGTAAAAAAGACTCTGGCAAAATAACATTCGAAAACAGGTAAAAATAAAAATCAAGGTATTCTCAGACAAGATGAAAGAAGAAAAAAATCAAGACAGAACCGATTAGGCAATGCAGGTTCGTGAAAAATGCACTAAAGTAAACAAGATATAAAGAGTTAAATAGGCGAGACAGAAAAAAAGACAACGGTCTTCAACCTCAGGTCATTCCTAATTGCGCCTTTCTGCATTTACTCAATCAAATGCTGTCATTTTCTGTTTTCGATTGTTTTTATTACTCAGGTGATGAGCATGCCACGGGCAACTATGGATTGTACGACCAGATTGCGGCGTTACCATTGGTAGAAACAAATAGTTAAGGTAAGAAGGATAAGAAGCAACTTATTATGAAACATTGCATGAAAACCCAATAATACTGTATTTGCATGGATTATTTCCTGTATTTTAGTTGAAAAGTGCATATACAGATGAATACAGTCAAGATAACATTGCTTATATTCAGCAGGCCTGTATTCATGTGAATTCATGTGAATTCCCGTGTATTATTCTATAATACTGGCAACGAAGTAGTGCGAATTTATCTGTAGTATAGTTGTCACTGACGCCATTTTCAAGAAAACGTTATATTTTCCGATAATATATACAAAAAGGACAGAAATACACGTGTATTTTAACTACCCACATCATATGTCCATTAACAGGTACCTTGGACCGTATTCAATACTGTAGTACAATGCCAAATATTCGACAAGGGCAGCATCCTGCTGAGAGATCCAAGGTCGTTCTTTAGAATAAACTGCATCTGTAGGACCTGGAAAAACACAATGATAATTATACAAAAGCAATAAATTCATCGATAAATCGATCCCAAAGTCACTAAATAAAAACAGCTAGCTTTAAAAAACATACACTATACTGTCTACTTTGACCTAGTATTACAGACCACTGTATGGTGAAATGCTACTGCATTATACTTCAAAATCTTGGTTTAAGAGAGGTCTACCCCTTGATGACTGACGATCATGTTCGTTTGTCTCGGTGTTGAGTTTTATTATTGTGATAAACGTTGCTATACATTCATACATAAGTTTTAAGCCCTTAAATTATTGGAAAATCACACCTAATCTACTAAATATAAATAGGAATACATAAATATTAGAAGAGAGGACAACTCAGAATTTTCTTGTTACTTATTTACCATAAGCAGCGATGCTTCAAGTTTAATTTCCAGACAAATTCCACGTCGCGAAGGTACGAATTCACCCAATGATAAATTACACTCCTGTGCAAGCTCAGTGAAAGAACCTAACAAATCCACACGGCTTAGAGACAAAAGCAACCACAGGACGTAAGTAGACAGTCTATGAACACAGTTCCCACACGGGGCGATGCTCTCCTCCGTGCAGAGCATCCGAATCACATGCATGCGACCGTGTCTACGAGACTATATACATGCATGGACGTAGCTGTGGTTCGAAAGCTGTTGTGTTTTCGGACGGGATTTCCGCCTTTTACGGGCTGGATTTGACTTTTACGTTTTTAATCCCTCGACCACAGGGTTAAAAAAACGTAAAAAATCATAACAAGCTCGCAAAAGGCAGAAATCCCGTCCGAAAACACCACAGTTACGAACCATAGTGTAGCATAGGCGGACCACTGTGGTATGTCCGTGATACACGTACACAAATAAGCTCACAGACACTTCTAATTTAAACGTCAATTTTAAATGTCATCGAATGAGGCGCTAAGGTGTGCTTAATAAATTTTCAAGTTGTTATAGACATGAAAAACACTGCACTATTTTTCGAAAATGTTTCGCCTACACTTAGTGCTAGCGGTGTCTTAACATAGCTAATTAACTTTCTAGATCGACAAGTTTTTTCAACATCGTTTTCAGTCGCTTGTGCAACATCGACTCCGTGTATAGCCTTAAAGCAGTCTTCAAAAGGGATGAATAATGTGTCTAAACTTGCTATATCACCTACCGTGTTGAATATAAAGCATTGACTCTTAAGAAAAACCTAACATTTCTCTTACCTTTCTCGTTGCCGAATTCCTGAGTTTCTTTTCTGCCGTGATTGGTCAATTAACCGACTGCGCGCGAGGGCGTGTCATAACCCACACCGCCTTTTGATGAACAACCTGTCTATTTGTGTACAAACATTGAATACTCAAGAGCCGACATTAAAAAAAAAAATTCAAAAACACAGATGAAAAATTTATCAAACAGTCAGTTTTCCATAAAAAGCACATTGCCTAGTTCGTGTTATGTGCATGGCGTACCACTTCTCAAGGCATAACCGAAGTCATCGATATGTGAATGAGAAAACTCAAATATTAAAAATATGAATATGCCGAACGAGCCCATGCGTAAATGTTAAACGCCGACAGGGTCATTTGATCTAAGGATGTTTCTCGGGTCTGTCTAGGCTGTGTTATTAGGGCGAAACAAAAAAAAACACAGTAGAGAACAAAAATGTTTCACACCTAACATAGTCGTGTTGTAATTGTAATGCCATCCTGGCAGTCGCCCTTCCTCTTATAGACAAGTTATAACTCTTAAACATACTAAAATACAGGGTGTTTATATATTGGAGAGCTAATACCAGGCAAGAAAATTGGCCCTTTCACTACGACGAAACCGAAAGCGTTAGAACCTATTGACAATGTGTACTTCGGGTACAAAGCGGTCACACTTCAAAGATCACCGAGTATAGCTTTTTCACAAATATCTTAGTTCTTCGCCTTTGTATTCTTCTCTACGCACATATAAAAGCTTTTGTTAAAAAGGAGAATAGCAGTGTTATGGACAAAAACACAGTACTTGTGTTTGCTTTTAAGTTTTGCATATATCGTAGAGAAACACGTTATGAAGAAAAGCGTTGCCTTTAATAGGGCATAGAGAATATCATTAAAAGAAAGACGAGAAAAATAATTGAAAGATAAATAATATTCTTGAATCTTTGACCTTGTGCGATGGTATGGTTTCATCTACTATCGAAAGCTATTCACATCACCACCACCACCACGCAAAAAACTGTCAAAAATCTTAGGCGACATGTTCACATGACCTCTACATGACCTTGTATGTGCCAATCCTCCCTCACATCACTCGCATTTCCTATACAATGTCCCTTTCGTCACTCCTATTTCTAAGAATAACGTTGAGTCTAGTAGGTCAAATATGTGGTTTATTCATCAAAAGCACTGTTCATACATACTTCAAATGAGACTGCTATGGTCAGTGGGCAAGTGTAATATTCCAACTGTTACAGTAAAGCAATATAATTTTCAGTGTTCTCATAGTCATATGTGACAGCGATATCGGAATACATGACATGGATGAGAGTCTGTGCAAGGTTGTAAATAGACAAGACATTTGACAATTTTGTATAGTGATTGGGTGTCTCCTCCAATCGCCTATCGATATGGTGCATAGAGCTTTAATATCGATACATGCGAAGGTCAGGGTCACAGCTTTATAACTGTAAAGTGTCTCACCATCGCCAAAACTTAATGCTTGCAAATAAAGTTGATAAGAGACGTGCGATGACCACGGATTTAAATTTGTCCCCTGGGGTGTCTTTTAGAAAAAAGTGACCTTTTCTCATGTCGTGACCGATATGCCCTGCCAAACAAATGTATTGTTATATCATGTAAACAGAGCATAGAAATTTGTCTGCGCACCCTTATATAGCAAACACGCTTGATGAGGCCCCTCTGAGCGTCCTAGAAAATGTGTGATTAAATAATAAACTGGAATGATATGGAAAGCGCAATATCAACTGCGTTTCCAACAATCCCCGGTTTCCTCACGTGAGAAGAATAAAACATGCGTAAACACTAGGTCCCTAACCAAAATATATATCTGAACTGGATACCGTGTGTGCTTCATCTTGTTAAGAATATGGTAGACTGTAAATGTGTCCAACGCCAGAATGTCCAATGACATCCTGACAAAATTCTACTATAGGGCCTTATAGATCCGTGAAAATTTTACAGCATGTAGTTCAAACATCAGTATAAAGTCAGCATATCCATGGCGCAATGGGACAAAAACTTTACCAGTTTGTCCCTTAACGCCACTTGGTTTAAATGCTTTCTAGTGTGGCTCTGGATAGATAATTATCCAAACAGCTTATAGAAACACCAGTTTCGGTACGCAACAGTAGCATTGAGTTAATATGTATTCTACCACATTTTTATAACATAATGAACAAATAGCAATGGGGTATACCTACAGCACATCAGCTTGTTTAAATTTGCGGCTGAATAAATTTACACCTACGGAGACACTATGTAGACATAGGAACACATCTATGAACTTGGTATTTGACCTACACTACGGTAACTCTACCCCATTAATATTATGTGGACCAAATTTTGAATCGCTTTAAGGGACTGGTCAGTTTCTTCAGCCTGGGGGGCGGTGGATTCATAGGGGGTGGGTCACCCTGTTTTTGACTTCGGTGATAGGGGGGGTCACCATGTTTTTGAAATGCCCAATTAGGGGGGGGGGGGTCAGTGTGTTTTTTGAATTTTGACACAGGCTCATCATTGCCTAAAATGCTAGTGTCAGCCACAAATTTCATCATTCAGTTGTATTTTCGGCGCGCCCTTGGTGCGCGTAACTTTAATAATCAGTCATATTTTCAGCACGCCCAACTTTAACATATCAAGCATACAAACATCAGAAATATCTGTATGTTCAATATTTTTCAGCGTGCTCTTCAAGCTCATTACTTTTATATATCAGACATTTTTCAGCATGCCCTTCAGGTGCATGACTTTAATATACAAGGCATATATATCAGAGATATCAGGATGTTTCATATTTTTCGGCGCGCCCTTCGGGCGCCATACTTTAATATTTTAGAGATATCTTGATGTTTGCTAAGTGAAAGTGTACCATTATGAAATCTGCATTTCATATGAAAAGGATGACAAATTCCTGATACTTTTCTGTTCTCTCTATGAGAATTCAGTATGAGAAAGCAACATGCACAAATATTTGACAATATATAGTTGATACAGTGACTTGTTTAAGAAATAGAAAAATGACAAGATATCTTTCCTTCTCATTGATGCAATTATTTTCCTTTGTGTCACTGGTTTCTGTAGAAAGATGTTTTTTAATGAACAAAATAACAGTTAAAAAATGCAGTTTTTGTCATTATTACCTGTGCTTTTATGGTTACAATGTTACAAGAAAAGGTCCTCTCAGACACTGTACACATCAGATTTGGCTAAAAAAGCTCTCTATGGCTCCTCAGGAGATTTAATTGGATGGTTGGCAAGTCTTAACACCCATAACAGTTTTTGATTCACTGCTTTTTCCTCTTTGATATTAATGATTGACATCCATTTCTGTACAACAGTTCAAGACATCTGGTTAAGCATAGAAAGTGTGAAATACATTCACAGCTCATTCAAAATACAGCTCATTCAAAATGTACTGTATTCAAACTTTAAGATTGACACTTTGAAAGTCCTATCTTACAACTGACATGTCAACAATTTCATTAAAACATAGAATGACTATTTAAATATAAATCTATGTAAAATATAATATATATATATATATATATATATATATATATATATATATATAAGTATAATTTATGTCCACCTTTTGTTTTACCTATGTCGCGCGCCGGGGGGGGGGGGGTCACCTTGTTTTCGAAATTTGGAATAGGGGGTCACCCTGTTTTCAAAATTTGAATAGGGGGGTCAACCAGTTTTTGACGTCGGCAAAAAATAATCCAACTCCACCCCCCCCCCCCCAGGCTGAAGAAACTGACCAGTCCCTAAGTGTTTCTATACCTGGTGTGACATCGATGCGTTTGTATGCTTTAAATGGCTGAAAGGGCGCGGTAGAGAGCTTTAGCTTCTTTGAGTACTATATGTATCTGTTGCCAACTGATCTGCGCCATGATTAAGTGCAGCACTCAAAGTCGCCCCACTTCAATGTCCTAGAAACTGTATAAATACGCAACGCCGCATGATGTTCTGGTAGCCAATAAAATGTGCTTGCCAATTCAATGACTTCATGCCATTACCACAACTCTTTTATCATGGCATGTATTGGAATCGGAGAGGATGCCTTGAAATTCGACATTACGAATGATTTTGCCATTAAGTCGAATATATTTGCCAGCACAGAGCATGGCTAACGCAAAAGATACATTTCCCGATGATACATTTCGCCGATCTATCACTCGGGCACTCGGGTTGATGGCCATTGCCAAAGATAGCTTTGGGTCCATAGCTGTGGTGTTTTCAGCCGGGATTCCTGCCTTTTACGTGCTGGTTTTGACTTTTTACAAAAGTTACAGCTAGACCACGTACCAAAAACATTCGTCTTTGCCATGGCCAACACTGGTATATTGCAAAATCGCTTGTCGATGTGCTCGGTCACGGGTTGAATTTGTTATCAACTCCACTCAATATTACTCATTTCCCGTTCACCCAGTCGTTGAACAACTTCGTCAAGCGTTTTTTCATAACGGTGATTTAGATTTTTTTTGCAAACTAACGAGAGCTTTGAAGTCTTCGGTCGAGATCGCAGCAAATCTTGCAGATGTCGACGGCTTATAGCTTTCGCCGGTACCGTTTCCATTGTAGTCACAGTTTTTTGTTCTGTCCATGCCGAGATATTAGTTTCACTTCGATGATAAAATTCTGATTCCAAATGTTCGAAATATACAGTTCTACCGATTCTACCTCCACACATATACAATCTCATTCATATTTATTGTTGTTCAGGAGCCGCTAGCCGCTATACAATATTTACCAATAGAAAGTAGTACGGGATAACCAATTTGCATAATTTAGCGTGAAATAATTTCTTAACCATGATTTTCTGTGCAAACGTTATTTAATAGCACGTGACCTGTTTTTAAAATGCTTTGCTTTTGCCAAAACACGTAAAATATTTTGCTGAACGCAAGCAATCAGTAGAATATTTAAAAGCAGTGATAATTAGCTCAATCAACAGCTAAAATTCTTCGAAATGTTTCACAGTTTTTCAGTAAATGCAAAAAAAATAGACGGACTGTATTAACTCTGTCTGTGAAAATGCCAACTTTACTTTGCTGCCAACAGATTGGTAATCTGTGGTACATTTGTAATAATGTGATATACAGTGATGACACGAATCGGTATGCATCTATCGAGTTTACTGACAATAATGATGTTTTATGTATTTGCTTCACCGATGAGGGCGCACTCAATCATGCTACACTAGTCTGGTTCCCTGACCCATTTTCCCCGGTAAATGGACGGTCAGCGAACCAGACTAATGCTACACACGCTTCGCATCGACGACCGCTGTGACACGACGCGTCTAGGAATTACACTGTACTTATATAATGAAGATTGTGGGGATTAGTTTGAATTTTGATGAGTCACGACTTTGGTTTAAGTTACTTTGGAAACATTTTTGTGGATTTCCATTCATCGACAGCCCCTGAACCTCTTACCTATTGACAGAGAGTACTAAACTGTCTGAATGACAGTCCCCCTTTTTGAGATGGAGGGACCGTGACTTAAAGAAATGCACCCGTCTCTCAAGTCAGAGGCCTATCGTTTCAAAAACTGCATTTATGAGGGATGTTAATCCAACCTTCTTAGCGAGCAATTCAATTACTTGATAATCATTAAAGACTTTGATCGTCGACCATTCACGAACATTGTTACTTCTGTCATGAAAATGTATGACTTATGAAAATGGCCTTATAATTTAACATGACTTATGTGACTTAGATATGCTTAAATTGCAAAATACGTATGTAGACTCCAATCTCCAAATACAGCTTTTTTGAATTAAAAAGTCTTTCACAGCTCTTTCTGACACAGGTCTGAGAAACAACATATGAGACTCTCACATATCTTTTCTAGCAAGAAAATTGTAAAGCCTTTGGAATTGAAGAAAAGAATGTTACCATGGCAACGTAGACATGTATACAAAGACAAAACACAAAAACATATATTTATTATGGCGAACACCAAGCTACAAGAGAATTGACAAAATTTGAATTTTTATTACTTTATTTGAATTCAACAAGCCAATCTCCATGAGCTGCTAACTAACTTTACAGTAACAATCTACCAAGTGTATAAAATAGCGTTATCAAAACGTACTTCAATCGATAATGACATACACCAAACATCTGACTTGTCAAATCTGTGCACAGTAAGCATTAATATTCATTTTACAGTCACGTGAAATATGTCATAAAAATCAAGAATTATTTTGGAATGCGAAACACACTTAGTTTTTTTTTCTGGAATGAAGATTAATCGGAAAGTTCAGTCAAAAATTTATCTACTGGATATGTTTGCTAAAATGCACAACTTCTGTAAAAAACACCATGAACGTGAAACTTCTAACAGGAAGAAAAAAATTAATAATAAGAAATACTGACACCAAGTTAAATGTTTCTACGGTATTGATGGCTGATCTAATACAACGTACGCGTTCGGTTCTTTAAGAAGCAATTAAATGAGTTCAAATCCAGAAAGTTACAATAGTACATTGTTTTGAAGAAGATATAGCTCTGAAATATATGATAATCATAAAAATGTAGCTGTTGGTTTCATTATGAATGCTTTTAAATACCTAGCCGTATTCTGAGGTCACGAGTAATTCTATGAAAGAAAAGTGTGTTTGACTTGTGAGACATATATAAACCACAAAAAGATATTGGTGAAAACCATATATACCATAAAAAGTACAATACAACGAAAAATAAAATGCGAGATTCAAAAACGTCTTAACACGATATATAACACTTCATCAAATCATTTACGATAGCAACGCATCCGAGGAAAAATAAAAGGCTGGCTTTAGAATACAGCCCAGAAAAATGCATGCAAGTAAAAAAAAACTACAATATTCGGAAATAACATACTAAAGAAGTCGTTATATTTGGACAATTCTGAATACTTTGTATAGTTTTCAAACGAATCTTGCAAAACATCATGATCTGAAAATATCTATATCCATGATAGAGTGACCAGAAATAGTGTGAAAATGGCATTAGGTATACGGCTAAGTGGTGAGAAAGAAAACCAAAAAACCACCAACGTCTTCAATATTTATCGATTTAACATAGCAAAGTTGAGGACTGGTATAAACGTGCAGCTATGGTGTTTCGGTAAATCTTAGTTCTTACATGCATCATTGAATGATAATCTTGTATGCATATACTGTGTTCAAAACAATGAACACAGCTAGCTTTGCAACACATTTACTGGGCAAGCGTACAAGGAAAAAGTAAATTGAAAAAAAAAAAGCGAAAACGTCTACAAACCAATAAATGTCTTAATATAAACTCTTGTCACGGTATCTTTTAAATTGCGATAAAATTATGAAACTCTAGAAAATACAGTCCATTACAGATACTAATATGTTACGTATACCTCTGCGCTGAAGCCGACAAAACACCAACCTGACCAGCCTGATGGCAAAAATTGAAATAGCGCCACCTATCATGAGCTAATGAACTAGCGTAAGAATTTTACACTACCGTGAGTCGGCCGGTTGTACATCTCATAAAAACAGACCCTTTTCGAAAACGAAAAAAAATAAAAGGTACTGAGGTCTCTTTTCTGTTTCTGAATCATAACATAACATCCAGCTGTGTTTGCAAATTCATACTTTGATATTTTTTTCTGGGACTACCTTTTACTGTGGAAGCTATCTAATGAGTAAAGCGTTCGCCTTCAGTCAAAACATTAACAGCTGACAGGTTGCCAGCTGAAGTCATGTGTGGATTTACTCCTGGAATTTTATAAATCTGACGATGGTACAAGAAATCGGAAGGAATTATTCTGACAAGGATGAATAGCATAAAGTATGGACATTGTTCAGGTAAGATCTGATGAGTGTCTTTCTTGAAATCAAAACAAATATGAGAAGATTCACAGCGATGCTTCGATGAATGTTTACAGTGATTAAATAAAAACACATTGCAATGCTACTGTACAGAATTAACAATTGTATTCTGCAAAAAATATGAAAATTTCAACCGATCACTTTGATTTCCACTTAATGAACCTAATTATATAAAGTCGTGAAATTCTAACCCAAACATGACAAGAAAATCTGAACATTAACTCAGAAATCTAGAAATCATGTTGAAATTTGATTGAATGGTGAATGGAAGTCATGTCAACACTGGACATTGTGCAGAAATACCAAAATATCTCTTTGTAAAAACACATGAAAATGTCAACTGATCTCTAATATTATGATTTTTGAATTCTTTACATAAAGAGGTAAAATTCTAACCCCAACATGGCCAGGATAATATGAACATTTCTCAAAAAATAAAATAATTTGTATTTTCTACATGTCAAAACAGTTGCATTAAAGTAAACTTGATCACAATTTCTCTACAGTGTTCAAAATATCACTCTGAAAAAATTATAAAATTTCAACTGATGTCTTAAATTTTATGATTTTTGAATTCTTCACATCAAGAGGTAAAATTCTAACCCCAACATGGCCAGGAAAATATGAACATTTCTCAGAAAAATGAAATTATTTGTATTCTCTGTGTCAAAACAATTGCATCAAAACAAACCTGATCACAATTTCTTCACATTTTACAAAAATTTGACTCTGAAAATAATACAAAATTTCAACCAATGACTTTAATTTTTACATTATTGGATTCCTTACATCAAGATGAGAAATTCTAACCCCAACATGACTAGGAAATTATGAATAGTTTCTGAGAAAAATGAAATTATTGACATTGTTCATGGCATCAAAACAAAGCGGATTACAATTTCTTCACATTTTACAGAAAATTCACTCTGAAAAAAATACAAAATTTCATCCAAGGGTTTCAATTCCACTTGGAGTCATTTCCTGACATCATAACGAGAAATTCTAACCCAAACTTGGCTGAGAAAATATTGAGTTTTGATGAGAAAATCAGGAAAATTGTGTCAGTCATGGTGATGATGTGTTTGTAGGTTGTTCAGTTGTACAATTGTATTTGCTGCAATATTTGCATTGACTGTCTTCTCAGATTTCTTACTTGTAAATGACCTTGACAGTGTAATCACTGTGATCTGAATAAACTATTCTACCGTCTGTAAACACTGCAATGTACCGAGGGTCTCCATCTACAGTTACAGTTTCCTGGTATTCACCCTGTCTATCAAATTTCACTATCTTCCCAATATTATCTGCCACATAAATATTGTCTGCATTGTCAACTGTAACTCCACATGGATCCTCTAAGTGATCACTTCCAAATTGATTCAATATTTCAAGATTACTGTCCAAAACATAGATACAATTTACATCACCACGACATGACACTATGAGTTGATATTTGCTATTCATGGTCAGAGAGTAGGGCTTACTGAGTTGTCGTCTTGAAATAATGTCCCCATCTCCATTACATTTGATTACACAGTCTGCATCGTTGTCTGCTATGAAAACATTTCTGTCTTTATCAACAAATACACCAGTGGGGTATTTCAGTTTACCCATTGCTATTATTTGTTTTACTTCACTCTTTGCATCACTCACTACAATGCATTTGTTGACATTATCCGCTGTGTAATAGTCACCATTGTCTGCCATTGCTGTGTCTTGTGGACTGAAATCGTGAGGTAAGTCATGAACTGTGACAGATGTTAGAATCTGTGCAGTGTCTGCTGATACTACCTTCACACTGCCAGGCTGCCGGTCATCAGTTCTATGGTCACAGACAACTATATATCCATTCTGGTTTATTGTCAATCCTTCTGGGTCAAAATCTTCTCCTGCTGATTTTTCATCGTCGGACAGTAAAACCTTGACAGCGTTGGACAGTGGTGTAGCTATGTGTAAGGTAACAATTTGCAAATGTGGGTCGAAGGTCAACAGCTGATAAAACAATAGCACTGCCATTGAAACATGGTTTTTTGATGTGGAGGTGACAATTTCTTGAAAAATCTCATTAATTAAAAAATTTTAAAAGGTAAAAATGTTACTAATTTGCATAATTAATTAAATTTTACCGATAAACAAATCGTTCAGGCTGGTAATTGTACTTTTTCACCTCTTTTTAAATGCTAGTAGTTGTTCAATTGAGTAATGACAATGATTTTTGACATTCTTAAGATTTTAGGTAATAATTAAAAATTGCTCTGATCAAGTAATTTGCATAATTGATGAATTTAGGTAATTAGGCTTTATCTCCATAATGGATTTGAGTAAAATGCTAAAATTTTGTGGAATTATTTCTGAGGCCATGGCCATGTCATTGCATTTGGTCCAGTGAATTTTATCTGTGTAGTAATTATGTATTTGCATAATTAATGAATTTAGGTAATTAGGCTGTATCTCAAAAATGGTTCAGTGCAATATGCTAGAATTTTGTGGAATTTTCACTGAAGTCATGGCAATGCCATTGCCTTTGGGCCAGTGAATTTTATATTTATGGTAATGACTAATTTGCATAATTAATTAATTTAGGTAACTAGGATGTAGCTCAGTAGTGGTTCAGTGTAATATGCTACAATTTGGTGAAATTGTTTCTGAAGTCATGGCAATGTCACTGCCTTTTGGTTGAGTGAATTTTATCTCTACTCTAATCAGTAATTTGCATAATTAATGATTTAGGTAATTAGGCTTTATCTCCATAATGGATTTGAGTAAAATGCTAAATTTTGTGAAATTGTTTCATAAGCCATGGCCATGTCATTGCCTTTTGTCCTGTGAATTTTATCTCTGTGGTAATGACATATTTACATAATTAATGAATTTAGGTAATTAGGCTGTATCTCAATTATGGTTTGGTGTAATACGCTGCAATGTTGTGAAATTTTTTCTGAAGTCATGGCAATCCCATTGCCTTTAGTCCAGTGAATTTTATCTCTAGTGTAAGTAATAATTTGCATAATTAATGAATTTAGGTAATTAGGCTGTAGCTCAATTATGGTTTGGTGTAATATGCTGCAATGTTGTGAAATTTTTTCTGAAGTCATGGCAATCCCATTGCCTTTGGTCCAGTGAATTTTATCTCTAATGTAAGTAATAATTTGCATAATTAATGAATTTAGGTAATTAATGAATTTAGGTAATTAGACAGTTATCAACAATAGTTCAGTGTAATATGGTAGAATTTTGCGGTAATGTTACCGAAGCTTTTGCTGTGTCATCACAGTTTGTCCTGTGAATTGTATCACTAATTACTAATTTGCTGATTTGATGATTGTAATGCAATATTAGAATTTTTTTTGGTTATATTCTGCAAATTTGTTTAATTGTTGATGTTTGTTGCAGTGGTGTTTAGTCTATGAGCCAGGCCTTGCAAAAGTGTTTAGAAATGGCATTAAGTTGTCATGGGTCTTCTGCTCAAACTGATTTCAAGAGAAAATGATACATTATGAGGTGTCAAGATACATTTAGGAAGGTAATATTAGCTTTTCAATGTGCGGCATGATAAAAAGTTTCATTTTTTGGGTAATTCCACACTAAATGTAAAAGAACAGTTACTGTATAAAATTGAAGGACAGATTACAGTTTCCAGTAAACCAAAGGAAACTGTTTATAACTATACACATTGTATATGCCATTTACCAATTATGAGTACATAGAGTAAATTTTGCCATTAAATGGCATTTTTTGAGGTCTTCCCACAAAATAATACTAATGTCTTTCAGTGACAGACAACTTCAGTTTCACTCAAATTACACAATAAAACATCAAAGACTGAATTTATGAGAAAGTAATATGGAAATTTTATTTCTTATAATCAAGAATGTGACAGAAGACTTCAATTTTTACCACTTTTTACCCCAAATTATGCATAAATGACATTATGGATGTATTGTTCTTTTCTGAAATATGGAAAAGTTTAGAACTACACACTGAACATGATAGGACATTATTTATGTTTAAAGGTGACAAAATTTCAATGAATATGAGCAGAAAAATATTCAAATATATGTTTTGGCCCCAAATCTTCTGAACTAAAATACTTCATGTGATATAAAATGCAAATCTCTGGGTTATGATTGCAAGAATACATTCAAATATAAAAATTAACTCATGTTCATTCATAGAGATTTAGTTAAGGTGTTATTTTCAAGAGGACAAAGATATTATCAAGCCATTTGGGTGAAATAATGTCATCAACTGGTGTTAAAACAGAACATTGAGTTGTAAAATTCAGAATAGCTGATTTGACCAACCAAGCTTGTTTTTCTGAAAATTTCAGTGTTACTGGCCATGCATATTTGAAACTGCTATAAGCTGTACAAAGGATAGCTACAGTATGTATGTTTATTGTCATACAGTATCTATTCAGTATCACTTTCATTGCTTGAAGTAGCTGCTATTTTATCATCTTCCGCCTCAGCTTTGTTTCCACAAGATACACACTCACAGAGCTCTGTACACAGCAATGATACACTTTGGCAAGAACATCTGGAGGTCTCACAGGATGATTTCTGGCATTTACATTTGATGAACTTCATCACTGAATCTGGAGCTGGAGGTAAAGTCATCCACTGTATGGTGAGAGTGGTATCAGAACACAGCCATCCATGACCATGTGGGTTTGGTGAGAGTGGTATCAGAACACAGCCATCCATGACCATGTGGGTTTGGTGAGAGTGGTACCAGAACACAGCCATCCATGACCATGTGGGTTTGGTGAGAGTGGTACCAGAACACAGCCATCCATGACCATGTGGGTTTGGTGAGAGTGGTACCAGGACACAGCCATCCATGACCATGTGGGTTTGGTGAGAGTGGTATCAGAACACAGCCATCCATGACCATGTGGGTTTGGTGAGAGTGGTACCAGAACACAGCCATCCATGACCATGTGGGTTTGGTGAGAGTGGTACCAGAACACAGCCATCCATGACCATGTGGGTTTGGTGAGAGTGGTATCAGAACACAGCCATCCATGACCATGTGGGTTTGGTGAGAGTGGTACCAGAACACAGCCATCCATGACCATGTGGGTTTGGTGAGAGTGGTGTCAGACCACAGCCATCCATGAACATGTGGGTCTGGTGAGTGTGGTATCAGAACACAGCCATCCATGACCATGTGGGTTTGGTGAGAGTGGTGCCAGAACACAGCTATCCATGACCATGTGGGTTTGGTGAGAGTGGTACCAGAACAGTGCCATCCATGACCATGTGGGTTTGGTGAGAGTGGTACCAGAACACAGCCATCCATGACCATGTGGGTTTGGTGAGAGTGGTATCAGAACACAGCCATCCATGACCATGTGGGTTTGGTGAGAGTGGTATCAGAACACAGCCATCCATGACCATGTGGGTTTGGTGAGAGTGGTACCAGAACACAGCCATCCATGACCATGTGGGTTTGGTGAGAGCCACAGGTATCAGAACACAGCCATCCATGACCATGTGGGTTTGGTGAGAGTGGTACCAGAACACAGCCATCCATGACCATGTGGGTTTGGCGAGAGTGGTACCAGAACACAGCCATCCATGACCATGTGGGTCTGGTGAGTGTGGTATCTGAACACAGCCATCCATGACCATGTGGGTTTGGTGAGAGTGGTGCCAGAACACAGCTATCCATGACCATGTGGGTTTGGTGAGAGTGGTACCAGAACAGTGCCATCCATGACCATGTGGGTTTGGTGAGAGTGGTACCAGAACACAGCCATCCATGACCATGTGGGTTTGGTGAGAGTGGTATCAGAACACAGCCATCCATGACCATGTGGGTTTGGTGAGAGTGGTACCAGAACACAGCCATCCATGACCATGTGGGTTGGGTGGGCGTGGTACCAGAACATAGCCATCCATGATCATGTGGTTTGGTGAGAGTGGTATCAGAACACAGCCATCCATGACCATGTGGGTTTGGTGAGAGTGGTGCCAGAACACAGCTATCCATGACCATGTGGGTTTGGTGAGAGTGGTACCAGAACAGTGCCATCCATGACCATGTGGGTTTGGTGAGAGTGGTACCAGAACACAGCCATCCATGACCATGTGGGTTTGGTGAGAGTGGTACCAGAACACAGCCATCCATGACTATGTGGGTTTTGGCGAGAGTGGTACCAGAACACAGCCATCCATGACCATGTGGGTTTGGTGAGCGAGGTACCAGAACACAGCCATCCATGACCATGTGGGTTTGGTGAGAGTGGTATCAGAACACAGCCATCCATGGCCATGTGGGTTTGGTGAGAGTGGTACCAGAACACAGCCATCCATGACCATGTGGGTTTGGTGAGAGTGGTACCAGAACACAGCCATCCATGACCAAATTGGTTTGGTGAGAGTGGTACCAGGACACAGCCATCCATGACCATGTGGGTTTGGTGAGAGTGGTACCAGAACACAGCCATCCATGACCATGTGGGTTTGGCGAGAGTCGTACCAGAACACAGACATCCATGCTTCTCTATTACCCCCAGAAATACTGGGGGAACCATCAGCTGATCTTAAACTTCGCTTTACAGGTGGTTCAGTTTCCTTATCAATGCTATCATTGCATTCATTTTCTACTACATGTGGTACTGGTAATCTTGACCTACCTTTTTCAATTCGTGTCACTGCTTGAGCAATACGGCATTTGTCTGTGGAACTTGGATATAACACTTGATGGGAAAACTAATATATTGTCTTGACATTCTTGACTGAAGTTCATTGCAATTTCTTTTCCTAAACCATCAAGAGACTTCCATTTCTCAATGCATTCAATGAAATTTGACACAGGATGCTTCAGAAAATTGTCGAATTAGTTCATTTTGTATGTTCAACTCATGACACATACATACAGTGTTTTTGACCTCAGCCATGGTTGTTTCTCATTAGGGAAAGACTGCATTAACTTGCATGGTACCTGAAACCTGGGTCCTTGCCTGACCAACTTGGTTGACAAACAGGAGACTTCAAATCCCCCAAGGTGTGAATGTTCCATTGTTATGTTTATCTTATCCAGCTGGTGCCATTGTAGTGGCATTGTAGGAATTTAGGCAGGTCTGTGAAATTGATCCTCTGATAACTGAGTAGGGAAGTAGGGTATTCCTACATGTAAGTTAATGGCACTTTACCGTAATGTTACATAACATGCTTTCTAATAGGACAATAAGGCATAGAACCAATAGTCACATATGTTACGGTCCAGGGGCACTTATGGTTTGGGTTCCTCAGTCTGTCTTGTCTGTCCATGCACATATCTCAAACATGTCTGAGTCAATTTGTTTCAAACTTGGTACAAGGATAGTACACCATGGCAGACATATATGCACGTCCACTGTTTTTGGTGTTGCATGAATAATTAATGCTAATTTACATAATTAGTGATTTTCGGAAAAGCTCTGTTTCTTAAGAGACTGCTTCAAGTTTAATGAAACTTTGTACACATGTTAATCACACACAGCTCTAATAGTACATAAAGACATCTGTCAGTATTTGGCCAATTCATTGCTAATTTGCATAAATTATGACTTTTCATAGTTCTGCTAATATTTTGATAAAAACTTCTCAAATTAATGAAACTTCTAAAAGATGTATACATATCAGAGCTGTAATTTCGTGCAAAGGCATTTGGCAGGATCATGTCAATAAATAGTTAAGTAATTTGCATATTGGGTGAATTTTTGTAAATTAGGGTGCTATGTCAAGAAATACCCACTCAAAGTTGATGAAACATGGCATATTGCTTTAACAGTGTATAAGGACATTTATCAGTATCATGTTAATTAATTTCTAATTTGCATATTTAATGACTTTTCCTTATTAGTGTGATACGTCCAGAAATCCTGCATCAGATTTTATGAAACACGGTACAGATATTGATCTTCCAGTAGTGTAAACTGAAAAGACATCCTAGCTGTTTATAAATTATTTAGTGACTTATTCAATTACCTTGTGTGATTAGGGTGGCAGCCCAGATAGGCTGAATAGGGAAACAATTTTTGTAATTAGAGATCTATATTCTGAATGACTGCACTAAATCTGATGACACTTGCTGCAGATGTTTGTTCATACAAAGCTTTACCAGTCAAGAAAGGTGTTTTAATTTCAGCAGTATCAATAGCTAATTATAGGAAGTCTCTTCTGTACCTAACATGAGGACAATTTTGGTTCACATCTGATGTTCTGATTCTCTATGTCAAGAGCCATTACTCAGACATGCCTGGACTGGTTTCTTGCATATAAGTAGAATTTAGACATTTTAAAAGCCAGGGCATGACATACCTAATTCTGTCCAACTTTGTAAAAGGACATAACCCTATGCCACTTCTTGTTTACAATCCAATCCAATTTTGGCATCAGTCATAGACAGGGCTTTGGTACCCATATTCCTCGTTTCATGCACATCATATTGACTTCAATTTTTAGTTACTTCCAGTGACAAATTCCCAATTACAAGGGGACTGTGTCATTGACAATGACGTGTTAATATAAAAAGAAGCCATTGACCTTGACAGCACTCAGAAATTCTCCTCATTTCTTTTTTCCGCTATTATACAGCAAGTGTGCCAAGTAAAACGTACAGAACTGCTTTATTGTGACACCAGTACATCTTGAGATGATAGATTGCCAAGTATTTAAGGTGATACCAAAGGATTCAAAGTGTGTGTTGGTTGCTATCGCTCACAACGTTTCAAATGCGCACTTGTGCACGTGCAAAATCTTACCATTCCATTGTTTTCTATGGATTTTTGACTCCTGGTATGTAGAAAATGCTCAAAATCTTTCAACTTTCTCAATTGTGTGAACCAATTCAGCTGACTTTTAGTAGGATTATTGAAGTCATACATGAGAATATGGATGAGCGTGCGTTTCTAAAAATTCTGGACCGTTTATGGATATCGCCGTAAAACCCTTCAACATTTCACAAAATGACACACTAGTAGATATTTTTCTGTTCAAAAATTGTTTGTACTTGTACAGATAACCTAATCCATGCTAGGGGCTCTAAACAGGTATCTCATGTGTTATAATCTGAAATTTTGGAAAATTTAGTGCAAATTTGTAGGAGCTGAAATATTTTGAGCTGTGAAAGTTTGTATATGTGTGACGTCACGGATCAATCGAGTGACAAATCTGGATCTTTTGGAATTGTATGGTTCTATAAATCTTTATTATGCAAAGAAAACCATGAAAAGTTTGCATTTTGATTTATTTTGGAAATTACCCATAGCAATTGTTGCTTAGCAATTTGAATCCTTCGGTATGATCTTAAGTTGAGCAGAAAACCAATGTCAACAAAGTGACACAAAAAGCTTGGTTGGCCCACAGACTAATTGTCTTTCTTTATTTTATGTCAGTTTTGTTTACTAATTGACATTATGAGTAAATGTATCTAGTTAGACAATAACTCAAGAACAGCAGTTTGATGTTGCACAAATATATTAAATCATTGTACACTCCATATTCTAAATTTTTTTGTATCTATAACATGATGAATGGATGTATGTTTTTGCATGAATGTATGTATGTATGTATATGGCCCTAAATTGCATGATGGTCCATGCACCTATATATAACCTTGATTCAAAACTTGACTAAAGTGATCACAGCAAAGATGTTGATGTAAACTTTAGTCAAACATTAATACAGAAAGATAATCTGTAGAGAAGAATAGTTATGTAGTGGATTCATGGCATATTTTTTTAGTATTTTTGTTCCGTGTTCAGTTTTATGGGCTGTTCACTAAGCCCATACACTACCATAGTTTGAATTCAACTCCACTGTTTCTTATGGTTGAGTTGGGAAATACATTGAAATTAGGGTCAAAGGTTGAACATTTATAAATGACAAGTTTTCAGCTTTACACTCCAAATACATATGGCCACATTTAATTCAATAGTCAAAAACAATATAGCAATTTGCATATGGCAAAAAACAGCCAAGTATACTTTTTGGCGTGAAACAAGAGGATATGAAAACCTACAGAATGTCAAATCCACAAAGTATACAGCTGTTGTCACTTTCACTTCCTGATGTTTTTAGTTCTTCATATAATTCTATTCCATGTTTGGATTTATATCATTTACAGTGGGAATGAAATCTGAAGTAAAGTCTGTTCTTGACTCTAGATGTTCACAGGTGCTTCATTAACTTATTTTGAATATTTTATGAAATGTATTAAATGAACATTCAGTCTCTGGCGTACATGATTGTGTTGATGGCCTATACCAAATGCAGCCTTCAGCAAACAGTCTTCTACCCATAGAGGGCGCTGTGCAAGTAACAACCCCCTTCAAAATCAAAGTCAACGTCCACTTTACACAAGTTGTATTTGTGTTAAACTGAGTTAGGTACCTGTATTTCTTAAGCTATCAGCATTGAAGAAGTATTGAGAAATAAGAAATTATTATTGTTAATAATTATTTTTAGGATCAAAAACAATATTTGCTGAAGGCTAAGCCAGCTGGTGTTTTTAGTGTTTTATTATGATAAGATTGCAGCAGAAATAGTTTTCAGCAAAAAAAAGGAGTAGTTTGAGTATAGGGGTCAGTGAGAAACTGGCTCAGACATGAATGACTATGTTCAAATTATAATGAATGATTTATATGGGGCATTTTAAGTAGGGCTTTTTTCTTATTTTTGGTCAAAAATAATAATTTAAAACACTCATACGTTAGCATTGAAATTTGTATACTGCTTCTATCATGACTCATAAAACTGCTCAAATACGGTGTGTTCATACAATACTTTTTAGATGTAATTAGTTGAAAATATTAAAATTGTGCAATAGAATTGAGAACGAGCCATACTAGCTGCAAATTTTATGTAATATTTTCATAATTTTATTGCCAAATCAAAGTTGATTTGTGTAACTGTGCTAACTGAAGGATGTGTATTGAAGTATCACTGCTCACTGATTAAGACCATGCCTACATACCGTATATGAACAGGTCAAATAACAAACAGGTGTCACATTCATAAAATAGCGCCCTCACATGATAGTATAAAAAATACAGTACTTCCTACACATTCACATCGTGATCATTCCAGAAATTTTTCCATTTACTTGAATGCACAACACAGGATTGCTTGCATTTTATTGCCGTATTAATCTTTGTTTCTCTGTCACGTGATTAGTTTTGGCTGGAAATCTGAAATTATTTTAAAAGTTGTAAATTTCTATGCCACTTTCAACATTGTTTTTCTGTTTTTTTATGGGTCTTATTCAAAGAAAACTGGATAGCAAAAGATATTTTTAGATTGGTTTATCAGTTTGATTACTAAAAGCATTATGAGATAATGTGTGAGTGAGAAAATCTTTTACTTTTAAGCCTTTCATAGGATTTTAAGGAATTTCAATAGATATTTCCATTTCTCTACAAAAGTATTTGTAGCACAGTTTTCAAATGTGTGGTGTAGGCTGTCAGGGATACACACTTCATTGTAATGGAATGACGTGACATTGACACATTTTAATGTAATTTTTTGACAATAATTTTTTTGAAAAGACATCCCTGAAAAATGGAGAACAATAGTTTACTGCTTGAAGACTTTGAATTTTACGTTCTTAAAACTGCATGTACTGTGTTTAGGTACCCTTTATGTAAACTACATTTTCATTGATATCTTTCAGGAAGTGATAAGGACTGATAGCAGTACAGAGAAGATGACTCCAGTGAGATAATCTTTCACAGTTATACTTGTAATGATGAATCTGCAGTGGAATTCTACTTGGACTGTGAGGGCAGTATTGATGATGGTGACAACAGAATGAATCACAGCTGTCACAGTTTGAAACTGATGGTGATGGATATTCTGATTGACTTGTAATGATGAATCTGCAGTGGAATTCTACTTGGACTGTGAGGGCAGTATTGATGATGGTAACTTTGACAAATGCCAGTTTAGAAACTGACAGCGATGGAAATTCTGATCAGGACACTGACAAGCATAAACATTTCACTCTTGATGGCTCTAATGGTGGTGACATATGTGTACTACAGAATGAATGACAGTTGCCAAGTTTGACACTTATAATGATGGATAATGTGATACAGACACTCACACTCACTTCAGAGATGCCACTCTTGATTTGATGGTGACATATATGACCAAAACCACAGTTTTGAAGAAAATAAGTTACATAACCAAATGTGATTGATTACTTCTCCATTTCATAGAGACTATGGTACCGTTCAGTTTTTACGGCCGGGGGGGGGGGGGGGGGGCGGCAAAATCCAGGGGGGGTCATCAAAATTTTGGAATCCGCAAAGGGGGGGTCATCGCTTTTTCACTGGTAAGAAAGGGGGGGTCACCACATTTTCAAAACATAATACCAACAATAAAGTTCACTTTATGCCATTGCCATGATCGACTCTTTACCGGCGGGCCGCCTTCGGCGGCCCACTACAATAAATATACATTATGTATTACCCATGATCCTCTTAACAGGCAGACGCCTTTGGCGGCCCACATCAATTAGGTTTACTTCATGCAATGGCCATGATCACCCTCTTTACCGGCGGGCCGCCCCCGGCGGCCCACTCCAATATATTGACTTTATGTAATACCCCACGGCAATCTTAATGGCCGTGCGCCTTCAGCAGCCCTGTCCAGTAAAGTCTACTTTATGCAATAGCCATGATCGACCCTCTTTACCGGTGGTACCGGTGGCCAACTAGAATAAAGTTGACTTTACGTAATGGCCGATGACCCTCTTAACCAGAGGGCTGCCTTTGGCGAACCACTCAATAAGGTTTACTTTATACAGTGTCCATGGACATGAGTTTGTCTATTGAAATGAAGTTAAAAATTGCCTTACAGTCGTCCTAATTAACAGACGTTTCAATGGATGTGGCTGAGAAGTTTGTGCACTGGCATCTGTGCTACAGGAATAAAGTGCGCGGCGTACCGGAGTTCAAATCCAAACCATGCGGGTAAATTTGACGTATGGGTTTTAGTTATTTTTAAGCGGGGGCGGGGGGGGGGGGGGGGTCATCAATTTTTTTCGTCTGACAAAGGGGGGGTCATCTTTTTTCACGAAAAATGCAGGGGGGGGTCTATATTTTTTGAACACCGGCGACAAGATTTTGCCGCCCCCCCCCCCAGCCGTAAAAACTGAACGCTCCCTATGTATGCCATGATAGAGAGTAAAGAAAGTGAACACATGTAAACATACAGGATGTAGAAATGATGTGACTGGTACAGTACTGTGATCATGAAGTGATATAGTTCTCTTTGCAGTGTATGTCAGTTGTACTGTCATTTACAGCACATTTTGGATTTCCTTTTTCTCTTTTTCCAAGTTTTTTTCTGCTTTCTTCAGTCTTACTGGGTCAAAGCTTTTCTCTGTGTAAATCATTTGCAATGCATGATTACATTTCAGAAAATACTAATTTTCTCTATGTTTATTGTAAGATGAACTGTTAACTATCAGGGCTCATGTACACTCTAAAACCTAGTGAAGATATGCTGGAGCATGTGAATATATCAAATGCATGATAATTTTATGTTAGGGTTAGGGATAGAAATTAAACTATTAGTTATGCAGTTAAGATAATTTATGAAATATTGCATATTTATTGTGTTTTCCTCAATTTCAAAATTTCCTGTTAAGATGGAATCTGAACTATTCTGATAGATTAGATAAAATATATATGTATAAATTTACATGATATTAATTCTGTTATCCTTTCAATGTCAGTAATAAGGTTGTATTATGGTTCTGAACTTTTGATGTTTTATTCAATTCTTTAATGGTTAGAGAGATTTGCATTCTCCATTGTGATACAAAAAGCTCAGAGTCTTCCAATAGATATGACAATAGATGTAATTACTGAGTTACAAGTCAGTGACTTAGTGAAGGATTATTACTGCCGCAATGAGTTTATTTTGACTCTCGTGAAATATGAGATTTTATGAGATTATAGATTTCTGTAAAATGTACAATGTCATGTATGTATGTATGTATGTATGTATGTATGTATGTATGTATATATGTAAGTGTGTATGTGTGTATGTACCGTATGTATGTTGGAAGGTATGTACATAGGTAGGTAGGTAGGTAGGTATGTATGCATGTATGTATTGTATGTATATATGTATGTATGTATGTATGAATATATGTATGTATGTGTATGTGTATGTATGTATGTATATATGTGTGTCTGTATATATGTATGAATATATGTATATGTACGTACGTGTGTAGGTATGTACCGGTATGTAGGTGTGTGTATGTATGTGTGTGTGCTTGCATGCATGAATGTATGTATGTATGAATGCATAGAAGCATAAGGGCATGATTGCATGTATGTTTGTCTGTCTGTCTGTCTGCTTGTCAATGTCTGTCTGCCTGTATGTATGTATGTATGCTATACCCTTAGAGAATGTGTCTTCTGTGTTGTATCTTGGGGTTACAATTGACGAATCTTTATCTTGGAAATCTCACGTTAAAAATGTAGTCAATAAGATTAGCCCAAAAGTAGGTATTTTATCTTATCTGCGTCATTTCTACCCAAATCAACCATTCTGATGTTGTATAATTCCCTAATTCTACCGCATATAAATTATTGCATTGAAATATGGGGCAACACACATATAACCTACATCAACCAAATTTTCAAACTTCAAAAGAAACTTGTTCGTTTGATTTCTTTCTCTGACCCTCGCTCACATTCTGCACCATTATTTAAACAGCTAGGTATTCTCGATATTCGTAAACTTTGTAAATATCACACATGTACCTTTATCTTCGATTTGAGAAATAACCACTACGCTCACACAATATATCATTATGCGTCCTTTGTGTCACATTCCTACCCTACTAGATCGGTTTTACGTAATGATTTTTTATTTCCGAAAGTTAATTTAAGTAGTACTCAAAATAATTTTTTCTGTGCATTAGTAAAACATTGGAATGACATTCCTACTTCAATTAAATCGATTAAATCAAGAATGAGGTTTAAGAAGGCTTTGAAAAACTATATCATGAATGAAAAATGAATGTTTTATTTACCCACCTTTTAGATTTTTTTTTTGTATGAGACTTTAATGTACTTTTTTACTGTGAATATTTATATTTCTTTTTGTAAATGTCTGTTTGTATTTAATTTCTTACTATTGACAAGGGGTATCAATCCTCATGTTCAGCTTGACATTGGGGCTAGGGACTAGATTAGTTCTGTTAGAACTACCTCCCTCGTCCCCACCATTTATTTCTCGATTTATATTTTTCTATGCTCTGTTTTTATGTGTATTTATTTATGTACTTACTTTTCATACTTATTGTCGTGTGTATAAAATGGTGAAATTTAGAAATAAATAAACAAAAAAAATATGTATGTATGTATGTATGTATGTATGTATGTATGTATGTATGTATGTATGTATGTATGTGTGTGTGTGTGTGTGTGTGTGTGTGTGTGTGTGTTGTGTGTGTATGTATGTATGTATGTATGTATGTATGTATGTATGTATTTGAATGATGTATGTATGTATATATGTATCGAATGTAGGTAGGTAGGTTATAATGCATGCATGTATGTTTGTATGTATGTTTGTATTGTATTTATATGAAAAAAATGTATGTATGCATGCATGCATATATATATATATATATATATATATATATATATATATATACATATATACATACACATATACAGTATATATATATATATATATATATATATATATATATATATATATATATATATATATATATATATATATTTATGCATGCATGCATGCATGCATGTATGTATGTATGTATGTAGTATGTATGTATGTATTGTATGGATATGTATGTATTTATGTATTGTATATTTGTATGTATGTATCTATGTATGTGTGTGTATCTATGTATGTATGAATGTATTGTATGTATGTGTATGTATGTGTATGTTTGTATGTAGGTGTGTGATATTCGCATGCATGAATGAATCTATACGTACACAGAAGTATGCTGGCATGGATGCGTGTAAGTCTGTCTGCCTGTATGTATGTATATATGTATGTATGTATATATATATGTATGTATATATGTATGTGTATTTATTTATGTATGTATGTATATGTGTGTATGTATGTATGTGTATGTATTTGAATGCATGTATACATGTGTGTATATAGTATGTATGTATTTATTTGTGTGTATGTATGTAGGTATGTCTGTCTGTCTGTATGTATGTATGTATGTATGTATGTATGTATGTATGTATGTATGTATGAATGTATGTATGTATGTATGTATGTATGCATGCATGCATGCATGCATGTATGTATGTATGTATGTATGTATGTATGTATGTATGTATGTATGTATGTATGTATGTATGTATGTATGTATGTATGTATGTATGTATGCATGTATTCATACAAGCATACATGCATTAGTGAAGGTGAGTCTGTCTGTCTTCATTTCCATGTTTCTCAGTCTACTGCAAAAGCCTTAGAATCACCTCATGTATACAACGTATTGGGAATGCAGATTCACATCTCACTGAATGTGGTGTTTGGTGCAAGTGAACATGTCAATCCAAAGTTTGATGATGTGAAAGTGGTAAGTAAATATTTTGAACAATAATTAATCTTAATGTTATTGTCAAGTTAATAAGTAACTTACAGGGTAACTTTTGTCTTTTTATTACAATATTTTTTTATTTCAGTGAATTTTCTTTTCCGAAACTGACCATAGAATACTGTTAGAATATAAATTTAGGGAATCTCACAGCTATTGCGATTTACAGAGAGTCCTATTTTGTTATGAAATGTGAGAAAATTCTGCATATTTTAGGGCGTGTATTAGATTTCCAACTTTCACCTAATATATGAGCAACGCTTATCAGAGCACTGAGTGTAGTGATCCCCAAGTACAAATGTTTCTATGATAAATTAACATTTAAAATCAAGGACGCAATTTTATATACTTGCAATTTTGCTTCTTTGAAAATCAATAGTATCTCTACAAATGATGTTTCGTAGTCACTAAATAAACATTTTACTCGGTTTAGTTGAAGTTAGTACATTGGAACACATGAATATGATATCAGCATTTATTGTGTTGCTTAATTCAAACTGATTTGTTCCATGGGATAATTAATTTTTGACTCAATTAACCAGCTACCAGCAAAATATCAATGTATATATTTTTGATAAACTAAAGACTCGCGAGCCACAGGCTTCATGACCCTATTAACCGACAACTTAAAAATTTCTCCCACCTTTGCTCCTCTACATGTCCGCATTAAGTTTTCTTTTTGTTTTTCCACATTGAAGGAATAGAGGGAGTTATAATGGTTCACCTTTCCAAACACGTCATTGCTACATGGATCTACCTACCTCTTTGGACCTGCCTTAACTGATGATAGACTTCCTTCTGTTCATCAGGAATGTCAGCGTCATCAACGATTGCCTGGATACGCTCCTGTAGATCCTCTTGTTTTGCTGTCAAACTGGCCTTGGCGGTCGCCTTCCCTGATTTTGCCCGTACCAACTTCCAGAATTGCTCTATTATGTCTTGTTCCCTTTGGTAGGAATGTCAAAGTCATGAATGGTGTTCTCAACATACTCCATGAGTACATCGCCCTCTATCACCAGCTTTTGATCAGGCTTGCCGGTCTTGTCTGGACCCAAAGGCAGGAACTTGTGGAAAGCCATCATCAGTTCTTGCTTTATTTCAAGGGGAACATCTACTTCATTGATTATTGCTCCTGTCTTTCGAACGAACTCTTGTCGATCAAAAACCAATTCAGAATGAATGGTATTCAGTTGTCGTAATTCTTTCTTTATCTTGATCCATTCATTTATAAGTTCATTCAGTTCAGATGTTCTGCTTTTCTCTCTTTCCTCTGACATTCCCCTTAGAATATCTCTGTCTCTAGCTTTCTCTCTTGTCTTTGCCTGCCCAATGGCGACATAGGCCCTTTTTCCCAGAAGATCGGATTCGATTTTATCATTCATTACTTCGATTGCTTCAATAGACTGTTGGTGTATGTCTTCACCTGAATTTAAATATAAATGATAATGATATATGATAAGGAATTTAATGACACAATTACAACCATGTTGTTTGGTGGTGAACTCCTTAAACTGCAAAGTTCAACAAAGGGATTGCAATGTGCTAATCATGGACTTAGATATAAAATACATGAACATAAGAGAAGAGTTAACAACTTGGGCAAGACTAAGGTTCTTGATATGGCAAACAATATGAATGGACGCAAGGTTATTAGAGATGAATTGCAATTTTATCATCTTTTGAATAAGAAATCAGTAACATATATCGTAGACCATTGTGCATGTCAAAACGTTTAGGCATGGCATCTGGAATCTTATTTTAAAGGAAATCATTTATTTGGTCATATTTGACAGAAATCTGATACAATGAGAATTTATTTTACAATATTTATATCGATATATCAGTTGAACAACAAAACAGTCTATGAAATACGAACTAGAACATTTTAGCATTAATAATCATCTACACATGCAATTATTAGACAACATTCAAAATTCCCCATTCACGAAGGTGGAGAAAAGCAGTGGCATATACTTTATTCGATGGAATCGTTCCTTTACATCGCAAACGTTAGTAGTTATGGCCGTTGGATAGTCCACACATCTCGCAAAATGCGAGAGTTCAAAATCTCGCGAGACTTGTGGACTATAAATTTGGGAGTTGGTCCATGCGTAAATGGGCCCCCTAAGGAACCTTCTGAACCCCTTAAGGACCCCTTAGCTAAGTGAAAATAGAGGGGTCATAATCTCTTTTAGGTCATGACCTCTGAAAGACCCTATGCTCAGGGAAAATAGATTGGCATATAGGCCTATAGATCACTCTGTGTAGAGGTTTCCACCCTGTGCTGGGGCTTATATACTAGTAGTTCATCCTGTGCGGGGGCCTGTATAGTCCCCCCCGCCCAACATGGACTTGTATAGCCCAACCTCCCCTTGGGGGATGTTGTTTATTCCTTCCTCCCCCTGTGCTTGTGCTTGTACAGTTCACACTCTGTGTTGGGGCACAGTCTTCCTGACTTTGATGCAAATGAGTGGGACTTGTAAAATCAGAAAGAAAGAGAGAAAGAAAAACCTCAAAATTCATTTAGACATAATATTATATATTATAGCCCAAACATGGGACTATGTGCCCGAGGGTAGGTGACCATTTGCCCGACGTAAGGAGGGCAAATGGTCTCCTGCCCCGAGGGTACATAGTCCCATGTTTGGGCTATAATGTTTTTATTACATGCCTCTCTTACTCAGTTTGCACCAAAAATATTTACGTTTATTGACAAAATATAGTCAAATGCTTTATTTTCATTTTAGACGAAAAACGGTTAAAAATAGAACGATTTTCATCATCGAATGGCGCATTGATATATTTAAACTACTGTTATGCGGTTTATCAATATTTTTATGCGAAATTTTCAAAAAACCGAATTTTCTGTGCAAAACATGAAATTTCAAGACTTTTGCATCCAAAAGTTTTCAAGTTGAAAATAGTTCCGGTTCACTTTCAGTCCAGTGATGACTATGCGGCCCGCGACATCATCGGCGAGTTACCATTGAATCCTATGGAGCGCGCGACGTCCGCTATACGAGGCATGTAATAAAACACTTTCTCTTTTCAAAATGACAATAAATAAACTTTGCCAAAGAAAGAGCTCCAAGATTGTTTATATATTGCAGCTTTGTTCTTCCTCTTTTAACTTGATCGATTAATGTATCGCCATTCATCTTTTTCCCGGTAGCAATCATTTCAATAAATTAAAAAAAAACAACACTCCCCCAAATCTTGGACCATTTCTAAAAAAATCAATAATTATCAGGAGGGTAAAAAGGATTAACTTTTTTCTTTTCTTGTGTTGGTAGAATGGGACCCATTCCATCATTTAAATAAGTGTCTGTTTGAAACTTTTTCAAATTTTTAATAGGCAAATGATTCCATTAAAATGAACCTATAATTTCTGTGCTTGGGGGGGGGCATCAAAGAAAAAAAAGGCCCGAGGGGCAACGGGGCCTTAATAAAGTCGTGCAGGTCCTATATCAAAACAAGTGTAATCCAATTCAGTGGTCAATCTGTAAAATACGAACTAGAAAATTTTATAACAATTAAACCCATTTACACATCCGATCCAATTATCAGACAACATTTAAAAATTCCCCATGAACAAAGGTGGATAAAAGCCGTGGCTTATCTTTCGATCGATTCGTTCCTCTACATCACAAACGTTTTACTTTCGTATCTAACCAGCTATACGATGATGCATTTCGTCACTTGAACATACCTTCCGTGTCTGCCAATTCCTCCTTACACAGCAGATACTCTTCATAATCTATCGAAGTTCCTAAGGACAGATAGAGAGCTCCGATTTCATCCAGCAGGCTCTCAGACAGGAATGTACTCTTCACCATCCTGTGAAGACTTCTACTTGAATAGTCACCCATCAAGGACTCCAGGGCTTCCGATGACTGGCAATCCATGATATAGGAAATGCTTCCTTCACCCATATAATGTAACTCCATATGTTTATGGCGTTGGTCTAGTTGTTTCCCAACCAGTACAGCGTTTTCTTTGTTTGTTTGTTGGAGTAGAAGGCAGTACTAACTTCCCTTACTTTTTTCCCTTCCTGCGGAATAACGCCGTCTGGTCTAACTTTATTTCTATCTGGCCTGTAACGATAAATCCGAGCAATCTAAAATATGGCTCAGACAAGCTCCTTCGATATAATAGGTACTTACAGCTGTTACTTTTATCAAAACTAAATTGATTTGAAATATTGTTTGAAAGTTAGTAATTTATTTCGAAGGGTTTTGACACTTAATATCTGCTGTACATATAATTTTAGTGACAATTTTAACATAGTCAGCAAATCTTCGTACTTCGTTTTTTTTTTGCAAAAACGTTTCTTCAACTAATCTTCCGATCAACGTTTACAATTATTATTAGATATATTATTTATACACAGAGAATGACATACGTGACTCTAATTATTTATTCATCAGCAAGTTTGAATAGAAAAATCACATAAGGAACTTACAGTGTTATCATTATCTGGCATAGACCAAATTGGCATATTTATTATTGGTTTTTCGTGTTCCACTTGTGTCAATTGGAATTGTTTGGTGTTGTTTTGTAACATTTTCGAATGACATTATTATGAATTTTATTTTCTTACATTGCAGGCGCCTCCTCTTGTTTTTCTTTAACCAAAGATGGTGAAAAGGAGAAGTTCTTGGCATTCCTTTGGATTTCTTCACATCCGGTTTGTCTGTTGAAAATATTCCGTTTTTGAGACAGAAACAAAAACAAAAAAAAATGAGAAATTCAACTTGAAAATTAATATATATTAGTGTATATTAGTGTATATATATCGAAGTATACAGATGTCCTCGTGGGAAATTAGTAGAAATGGTGCATGATTTGTAGTTTACAAGCCCCCCCCCCCTCTCTCTCTCTCTCTCTCTCATCTCTCTCTCTCTCTCTCTCTCTCTCTCTCTCTCTCTCTCTCTCTCTCTCTCTCTCTCTCTCTCTCTCTCTCTCTCTCTCTCTCTCGCTCTCTCTCACCTTGCCGTCGATTTCGTCCAGTACTTGCTTTCCTATGACTGGAAGTGACATCGCCTTCTCCGTCACCCAATGCTTGAGTTGTCAGTGATCGATATTCTCTATGTCTTTGCTCTTTTGCTGTCAAATCAAAGCAATTAGGTATTTTGCAAACCCGTACTAATGCTTACAGAATAAAAGCAATAGCTCATGAACAGAGTTCCAGATATTAACTAATGGAATTTGAACAATGTCAGTATCGTGAATGGAATTTGAACAATGTCATTATCGCGAAGGGACACAAAGTAACGGATGTTACTAAGCAATGCATACCTGAAAATGTCAGTTATTCTTCATGATATTGTTGTTTCATTGCCACGCTTAAATAAAACAGCAGACGAATAAATAAACATAACAGTAGAAAATACAATGTCCTTGACATGACTATTTTGTAAAGAGCATTATAACTTTGACGGATACCTGTATTTCGTTTATCCCCTAGCGTGCCTTCCTTATCTTTTCTACCAGTTGTCCTTGACTTCTGGTCACCAAATTGACTCTTTTCGTCTTTACCTTTGGAGATAAGTGACACTTAGTTTTAAAACGATACACTAGGCATAACAACTGGTGAAACAAAATATGTGTGTCTGTTAAGTTCTGTGATATACTATATATCTTTAAGTATACACTGTCAGGTGTCCTCGTGGGAAATTACATTGCTAGATGCTAAAAGCAAAGCGTTACAAACAATAGATCAAAAAAAAGAAAGAAATTATTTAAAGTACTAAGGAATAGCATCTTTTCATAAGTGTCATTTATCCTGCAATCTTCAATCAATATATATATATATTTATCATATACCTATGCCCTGTATTGTGTCTGTACTGAGTTCAGTGACATGATTTATCATGTTGATTTGCATGTCAATAAAGTGATACGCCTTGTTGATTTGCATATGAAAGGAATGATCAGCGCGTCTTCTTTAATTCAATTGAATATTTGCATATGAAAAAGTGATACGACCTGTGATTTACATAACAAAGCCTGATACGGGCTGTTGATTTTGCATGGCGGACTACTTACATGGTGGCGCCCTATAATCAAAACAAACCATGGTGCCCGTCTATGATTTTGACTTTGACTACGATATCATGTCCGATCTCCAAAAGTGGCAGGGTTTTGAAGCATAGGGAAATGCGGGGTAACTAAATAAAACACATGTGTCGATATCGGATTAACCTGCTAGTAGTGCTACCAATTTGAACAAATTAAAGAGCAGAGCATCACACTGTACGGGCACTGACAGATCGATGACAGACCAGCTGTTCCGTCCGTGCATAAGCACAGACGCGCAGACGACAAGCAAAAGTGCTATCGGATATGTCGGAGGACCGGCAAATTCAAAAGCACAACTTTCAAAAATATCATGTATTCATGGTAAATGCGTTCTGGAAAATAATACCTAACACAACACTTGCATGAACTGTACGGATTCGGTAGATATCCTACATGTTTGATGACAGAGTTCAAGCTTTCTCTGCTCAACCGTAAAATAATTGTCAATTAGCCAGCTGATAGATTACGTCAGACGCTAGTATATCAATCCGCCTTAGCAAGATGACGCAAACAAATGTAGTCCATCAAGAAAAACCAAAGTGAAACGTATCATATTTTAATATACGAGATTTATTCATTCAATAATGGGGGCATAGGTATATGATACAGAGGTTATCCCTAACCTATCCATAACCTCATATTATCACATGAACTGGCCCGTATCTCGTATGGGAACATACGAAACATACTCGTGTTTTTCGCGGAGCCGCACAACTTCTCGCCTTCGGCTCGAAGTTGTACGGCTCCGCGAAAAACACTCACTCGTATACGATGACGTCAAACAAAGAAAAATTCCATGGGATTATATATATATATATATATATATATATATATATATATATATATATATATATATATATATATATATATATATATATATATATATATATATATATATATAACACAAATTACTTCAAATTATACTTGAAATTATATAATATAATTATATATATAATATAAATGTATATATGTATGTATTTATGTATATATTTGTATACATACACATATATATACATATACCTATATATATATATATATATATATATATATATATATATATATATATATATATATATATATACATGCGTGTCTACATATCTTTATCAATCATATGACACAATCATAGAGCCCATAATGATCTATTGCTTGCACTTGCATGACGTTACTTTACATTATTGCTGTATTTATTTCCATCTTAGTGAACTTAAAATGTTTAACTACTTTTGAATATATATATATATATATATATATATATATATATATATATATATATATATATATATATATATGTGTGTGTGTGTCTGTGTCTGTGTGTCTGTGTCTGTGTGTTACATTACCTTTACTTTCTTGATTGCTGGATGTACTAGGAATATTCTCTGTATCCTCTGCTGTTCCCACTACGTCTTCTACCGTTGACGACTCACGATCTGCTCGGATAGCAATATGAAAATCAACTTGATGGTGATAGTCGTAATATTCGGTCAGTCTGTGTAATATTCTTTTCTGTCATCTCCTTTTTAGCGTTTTCCCATATCTGTACCTGTCCTATTATTTGATATCTCTTTTACATGCCTGTCTTTTTGCCTATGCCCCTCCCTTTTGCCTTCAATAACACCTTATTTAAAGATCAAGACGTATATACGCCCGCTCATATCACACACGCTCACTTACTTATTAATGCACTCAAAAGTCGCTGTTGTATGTGCATATTACCTTTTTGCTCGACAGTAGTTTTTGCTTCTCTGACGGTTTCATTTTTTTCTGATGAGGCGGCTTGCATATCAGCGGATAAAGTTGTAATGAAGTCTTTATTGCCGCTTTGTAGATCCCCGGCAACCTTTTCTTTGATGTGCTGTCTTATCTTTTTCGCACGTTCCAATGCAGTCGGATTATTCCGTTTGACGGAGGTTATTCGTTTGGCCAACCCTGCTGGATCTCTATCCATGTCTACGGCAAGTTCTTGTGCTTCGACTATGCGAAAGTGTTCATCTACTATCTCGTGGCTGTGGGATCTTCGAGGGAAGAAAATGGGTATCGCTGCGCACATAGCTGCTAGAGTGAGATTTGCATAACTCGTTGATGAAGGTGGAATCAGTACAAGATGGGAAGAGAACAGTTCACGATTAAATCCCTCAGTAGTTGTCACGTAAGTAGGCGTGATCTTCAATGCAGGGCTTCTCTGCAGCTTTTCCACGATTTCTTCCTCCTTACTTGGTGGTATTCCTATAATTTTCCACGCTGGTGGCGTTTCATCAAGTAGATCGAGATTTTCAGCGACTGTGTTTATGGCACTAATGATGACATCAAGTTTCTTGGGATCTTCAAATTCGTATTCTTGGACGATGGATAGAATTTGGAATGTTTCATGTTTAGCAATTGGAAGAGGTTCTGATATAGAGGGCGATAAGTATTCCTCGAACACTGTAGGAGAAAGCAGCTGTTGATTTGAATCACGATAAAGTCGCCTATACCTTGCGTAAACTCTTTCTCCTACTGAAAACGAACACTTTGCATTCTTAAATTCATCTGACATAATCTTCTTTCTAAATTCCACTTCCTCCTTACTACAGCCGACAATCAAAGGCGTTATGTCATCTTTGTCAAAGAGATTGATCAGATAACAAGACGCCTTTGGAAACACCTTACACGTGATATGAAAGGCAGCTTCTGAGGTGAATGGACTGAAGCCAAACACGAATTTGACATTTGCCAGCTCTTCTAGCTTTGGAAAGTGTATGTTATGGTACAACAACCAGTCACGATGCGGCTCTCTGAATTCAAATACGCCTGTTTTTGTCGGAAGATGAAGCGTTACACCCATTTCTTCGGCTTCACGTTCCTCTTCTTCTGTTGCTTGTAGAGCTGTACAATGGACAGATATTCCCATGTTCTGCAGTAGTCTTATCGCCAGATGAAGACCATCGGTAACTCCTCCATGAATTGATGGTCCCCATCGATCACATACGATTACAGCCTTCTTTACCATACTCCTGTGAACAAAAAAAGTTTTATGACAATTGGTTCGCATTGACAAAAGGTGTTTTGTGTAAACTTTAAATGTATTTTTATTCACCTTGGCGTGTTTCTTGATCAAAACACCTTTTCCTTGCGGGTTAAAAAGTATCAGAGCTAAATTGTCACATATTATTTATCACAGAGTTATCATCTACCGGACTCAAACTTTGATAGTTTAGAGCGAAATAAAAACAAAATCTCACTAATAAAACGTTACACATATATGTCTAAAGGTTTCTAAGGTCAGAAGGTTATGAAGTATCACAACGGAAATACGGTAATACTCATTTTAGGGATCGATCAATGCATCAAGCGACTTGTTATGAGTCTGTTTAACAACGGTATTATTTAAAGGTTCCAACAATCAGTGAATAGATCACATTAATACCCAAACTAATAATCCATCTACCTGATCGTCCAAGCCAAATGGAAATGACGTCCTTTCCAAATTTATAACTCCCCCAGCACTACAATGATCCTAGGTTTTGATTCTCTTCATATCGAACTATAGAGAGCAGTTGTGTCACCTGACATAGGGCCTTCAAATTGCTAGGCACGTACTTATTGTAGTGTTGGCGAGTTTATATGGACAATTACTTGTGAAGGTTATTTATCACGCTATGAACGGTGCATTGGCTTGCTAGCTTACTAATGTGCGTCTGTATATTTACCTTTTGGTGTTCGTTGCCGTTGTACTGCCACGTCGGCCGCCATTACCATCTGGGCGTTTAGCAGGTACACCGCCTTTGCTGCCAGAAGTACTTGGTCTTACGTCAGAGCTTGCCATGCCGACTCTGGTTCTGAGCAAATCAAAGTCAAAGATGACTGACGACTAATGGGTTGACGTAACTGTGATCCAGGATAAACGAGAAATGTCAGAGAAAAAGACACGGATAGAACTGAACTGTCCCAGAGTTGCACTGAGAACCCGTGACACAAGCCTTAGTAAATTATTAACTTTGCTTTTCAGTATAAAACGGCGACATGCGTCGTACTTTTGTTTATAACATGTGTTTTATGATTATCTTAGCTGCGTGGCGGATCATATGAAACATGTTATCGAGTCTTTTTTTTATAATTTCGGGAATGCCTCGCTAAAATTAGATCTTAACTCGTACACAAATATAAGAATGCTTGCAAAATATTCATACGTACCGTGTTCGTCCACTTAGATATGACCAATCCTATGGGCTTGCCTTATCAAAAAATATACCCACGGTAGCTAAGGATTACGTTCTTGATATTGGCCTCAAACTTAAGTTCTTGACGCTTTTTGAATTTATTTTTTAGGAGTTTCTTCAACTATTTACTCATGTTGTACTATTTCACAGAAAGACAATTACAACCGTAGCAGTAATGACATCAGCACTTTTCCCTGTTAATCAACCTTGTTAGCAGTCTTTACAGCCAGTACACGTTTTTGTCATTCTCTCCTCTTCCAAATTACTACAACCGTAGCATCATCATTATCATCATAACTAACATCATTGGCGCCAGTGTAATTTCATGAGGTAGAAAAAAGACAATTCGTTCCAATAATGGAACAATGGATGGAAGTTTCGGTATTACAGCAGCGTCTGTAGTGCTTCATCCGAATGAGTGTATTAATATCAACCGATAGAACCTGAGGCTACTTAACTCTGACAAGGTCAAGTATTAACGAGACTATGTACGTAGGCCACCTTAAAACAGACAGACTCTGAGGCAAAAAACGCAATATCTTGAATGGAATTAGACACTTAAAACATAAGTGCAATGAAATCGGATTTAAAGTAGCCGGTGTATGTCAGTCTTGCAATGTTTATAGCGAAGCGACATTGAATATTGTCCAAGATACGGTGCCTTCTCGTTTCCAGGTGATGTTGTTACAGAGTTCCGGGAACCCAATGTGTAATTTATACACGTTATCTTCGCGAATCGCCGTGCATTAAGATTGTTTTCATTCATAAAAGTAACTATTTACAGCAAAGGTACCAGTAAGTGTCTGTCAATAATAACACTTCACCAAGTCTTGGTATTGAATGTGGAGTACCAAAGTGGTCAGATTTGGGCCCTACATCGTTTTTACTATTTATCAATGACAAAACCAGCTCATCAAACCTCTTCAATTTTCGTTTGTTCGCTGATGACACAAATATTTTCCACATATTCCCTGAAAACTACTTTAATATAAATCTACATAATGTCGACTTGCAATTCAAAAACGTTACAGATTGGTGTAATGTTAATAAACCTACCGTAAATCGTGCTGACACTAAGTATATTTTCTTTAAAAGTAATAAGAGAAAAATAACTCAGCTAGGTTCACTCCATATCAATGGTGAGATTATTGAAGAAGTGGAAGCCACATCATTTGTAGGTGTTGTTATTGACAGGCATCTGACATGGTCAAAACAGATTGAACAGGTAAAATCTACAGTCAGGAAAAAAGTAGGCATTCTTTTCAAACTATAAAAGTACCTTCCAAACATATTCTTGTATTAATCTACAAAGCTTTCATTCAACCCCATATAACATATGGACTAGAGGTCTGGGGATCCACATACCAATCTCATTTGACATGTATTCACTTAGCACAGAAAATGACAGTTAGAGCAATGACCTTTAGTCACTTAATAGCAAATTCATCCGATCTATTTCGACAGTTACACATTCTTGATATTTTGAAACTTCACAAATTCCAAGTTTGTTCCTTTATGTACGAGGTAATTAACGTTACCTTGCCTCATCAATTTTCAAATTACTGTTCCATTTCATCACACTGCTATAGTACTCGACATGAAGAGATAGGGAACCTTTTTGTTCCAACTATCAACACAACTACTGGCAAACATGCAATATCTTACACAGGAAGTATTTTATGGAACACCCTACCACATGATATTAGATCAAAACCGTCTCTTAGCTCCTTCCGACAATCCTCGAAATAATGTTGACATACACATAAAAAAGATGGTCCATAGACATGACGGAGCATTATTTCCTGTTGCACAAGAATTGATGTACTATCGCCCTCAAATATATGTTTATTAGATTAATCAAAATTGAATTCACAGAGGAAATGGACTTTGACTAGCAGTTTTGCTATTTTTCCATTTCCTATTAACCCTGTGACTTATATATGAATATATAAAGTTCTGTATATTTACATTTTTTGTAAAAAAAGGTAAATAAATTATTATTATTGAAACATTAGCTTCAACAAATTATCATACTCACTCTTCACTAGTCTCTATTATTGACTTCAGGTTGTGACGTACGAATTCTGTCGTCGTCCTTTTTGTCTCTCAACAACTACCTGTCTGTTGCATAGCTTGTTGTTTCAAAATACTGAAATTTTCATACAAAGTTTTTTTTTAAAAAGTAGCATAGCAAATTAACATCATGAATTTCCGGAAATGCGTGTAGACAGGCACGGTCATCGAGTTTTAGTTATTTCCAACAATCTATAGAGCAATGTAAAACTTACAATCAAAGCAGACAAGTGCACAACTTCCAGGCCGAGATAGCAATCGCCACTGGCGGCATCGTTTATATATGCTGAAGATCCAGTTTAGTTCGGTAAATACACAAATATATCTTGATTATATGACATAGGCTGTCATGTATATCAGTGCATTTCACACAAAGATAAAATCAACTGTTGTCGTGTTTCGTAGATACATTTATTATCGTTACATAGTTCCCAGCAAACTGATCAGATTGGAGTTTGCGCAGTGGGACCTAGAATAATGCAAATAATTAGTAATGATTCATGTATTGCGTCCGCCTCTGCAATGAATTTTCACGCACTGCGCTGTTTGTCACAAACACACAAGAAATGACCTTAGTCATACACTTAAACCAAGTCATTGCAAGCTACCAAATGACCTAATGTTTCTATAATCCCTTTCCGAAATATTCAGACTTGTATAATTACGTTTGCCAGGCGGATTTATGGCTTTACAGTGACATGTCTCCAGTCCGACGGAACTTATTACATCATAGAGACTATAGGTTCTGAGTGCAGGTGTCCAAATTCCTCTGTATCGCAGCGTTAGTACTGATAAAGGCTGATATAAAAGGTGACGAGGACCCATTAGACGTCAGTCATCTTTGAACTTTGCTTGCTTGTGCTGTCCAGTGAATAGAAATACGTTGAAGGGGCTTATGTTTTGGTCCGTGGCCAGTGTTGAGTGATGACATGGCTATATACAGTGCTGTGTACACAGTGATGTAACAGGGCCTGAAATTTCTGCCTGTCCCATCACTATATGTATAGAGAAATGTGAATACACACCTAAAACAGGGTCAAAATTCTAATTATGACATTATTTATTTGTGATCAAAATTATCCCATTTTCCAAAATACATAACTCTGAAATCTGACAAATTTTCAAACCTTGTAACAGGCCCTGCAAATTCAACACTGTCTCACAACTGTTCTTAGACGAAATTCCATATGACAAACATAATTCACTCACACTTCTGTCTTATGGATTCGTGTATATATGTGCGATACTTGGTCACAATTTAAATCCAGCCAGAAATTCATGACATCTTGGTCAATAAGTTTTCGTTTGATTTTTCATATCAACTTACTTTAGGAATCCCTCTACGTTGGAAGAAAACGAACAAAATGTAAGCATATTACTTCAGTGAAAAAAAAAATTACAGTGAAGTCAACGATAACTAGTGAAATGGGTCGCTTATTTCGGATCTTCAGATACTCGCTACCTAGCGAACTTGTATGGCGAGAGGCTTTCCAATGGTGATCACAAAGGTCGAGATAGTCGTCTCTGAGATACACGGAGATACACCGTCCATTGTCGCACCGGTAGTCGTTCTCATTCCTGCACTTTCTATCCCAATCTGAGCATAAAATTATGTTCTAAAGCTTCATAATTTTACCTTTCAACCAAGATGTAATAAATGTGAGAACAATCTGCCGTATGGCGACTCAATTATAAAATTCCTATGGTAGTGAAGCACAGATGAGATAGACATGTATTTGTGGATTTCAGTGACCATGAGCCACTTAGCTACTCAACACAATCACAGAAAACAGAAAGCTGTGTGTCGTTTATTGTATCTCAATATTACCTGATATGTAGAACGGTGAAGGGATTCCTCTAAACCCCTTTTCCTTTTGATTAGCACCCATCCCCCCCACCGGCGCACTATCCCTATCAGTTTACCGTCACTGAAGATCTTTATCATTTCCAATCTTTTTTCACATGATGTAATGATGTCTGTTCGAAAAAGAGAAAATGTTATCTATGAAATTTAGGATTGATGGTTGGATAATACTTTCATATTTATAAAGCTGAGAATATCATATTTATATTGCTATCATAATGATAAAGTTTAATATTTCAGCACTGTATGGATTTTAGCTTTGACTTGTGTCATATTCTCATTCTTCGTGTAACTTCTGAACTTGGAGTCGGGATAACATGCAGTGCATGCGTCTTCACTACGACTATACAAAAAGGTCCCACTACTCTAAGTTTTGTGTTGTTTAAATGTCGTATGATTACCCTTTGGAACACAAGGCATTACCTTATGCCGATTATACCGTAATTCCATATACACTTTAATATCCTTCGCTCTTGCTTCAAACACATGTTCCGATATCTATGATGCTATCATTTTGATTTTCTGCAGCTGTCTGCCAATTGCAAGGTGTTTCACCGATCAATGCACATTTCTCACATCTTAAGTATCACGTTTTACCTTACCTGAAAGAAAAACTGGTGAATACGAGGGCCAGGGCATGGAGTCTTTTAACCGACAATCCTTATTTCTGATGTCACAGCCATAAGGCATCCATCACTATCATTACAAAGCTGGTAGCATTCTTCCAATCCATTGACCTTCACAGCAAATCGATTTTTATGCTTGGGCATGTCTTCCGGTGTATGATTCGATGTTGCAATCCGTATCTGAAGATATCGGCAGTTACATGTGAATTCACCTCAACTAATGAAAGCCTCACGGACTTGTTTCGTTAATGTAAATGAAGTCAGTCAAGTTGTAACCATTCTGGCGGTCGATGGAGCGCAGAAGACTGCTAAATCGTTAGAGTTGGTGTATTAGCATAACACAGGACGCCAGAGCTGGATAATCAAACTTGAAAATTAACCTGTAAAACTAAGCCGTTTTGACCAATCAGGGATTTCCCCCTTAAGCGATACAGTTATGATTGGATTGTACATAGTAGAGTGTATACCAACCCTGTATTTTTATAACAAAAAGCGGTATACTCACATACATGCAAGTCAAATCTGTCATCGATCGTGAAAGAGGCACAAAGTTGGTTGCCAAAAAGGATTACCAACATATAGTACGGTATGAGGTTTTTAATTGCAGCCGCAGTTTGATCATACTCGCAGTCATATTAACAACAGCAAAAGGCAATAAAACTAAAAGACATATGAATGCATGCACGCATGCAGGCACAATGCCATAATGCAAATAAACAATATAGTTTTGTTATTTAAGAAGATTCACAGTCAACGTTGTGACAGCAAAGACCTGACGAGCAAAATATCCAGACACATGAACATGTTTCCGTAGTCAGCGTCATTACACTGCCATATATATGTAGACTCAAGTCGTTGTGGATTAAAAAAATGTCTAGATCGTTTCAAATCGGCTATTCATAGCTATTATGTCTGCTTATTTCACAACGGAAATATTGTAGTTCCCACTTAACATTTTTCCCTGAGGTCTGAGTTGAGCTTAAAGTGATGCAGCTAGTAAGTCCCCGATCCACGTATCGCATTTACCGATTCACGTATCGCATTTAGCGCTGTTATATACTTTAACTAAGCTGTGTGCGCTACAAAATGACTTATTGTTTTCGTGAATTATTTTCGCATTCGTCAGTCAAGCCTTACCCTGTTATGATATTAAACGACGTTTTATAAATTTGTCGAATATCTCTTTCAATCATAGTCAGTCAGGCTTGAAAACGATTTTATCTTGCTTTGACTGAGTCTCCTAAATTTATCGCTTTACGATGTTGACGGCTCCAGTATGGCGGTGCATATCCACGTGCACACTACAAACTAAATGTAGCTGTTCAAATTCCTCTATATCTCAGTATCAGTGCTGATAAAGGTTTAACGGACTGGTGACCTGAAAACGGTCAATCAGCCCAAATATTCTGCCGCCATTAGCATTCTAGCTCCGACATCGCCGTCTCTGTCATCAATAGATGATAGCACCACACGCATCGTTCACGTTGCCTCAGAGTCTCTCATCAAATTGAACGTAGACGTAAAAATCTCAATCGTCATTTTGATTTGTTTTATTGCAGTATCGAGGGGCATGAAGCAATATCCAGAAACAGACTTGGCTTGGGAACTTGTCGGACCCCATATGTGCATTACGTCATTCAGAGCAAGGAGCAGATGTTTATTACCCGGTCTTTTCGCCGCTTTCTACTTTCGTCACATGTGCTTTACTGTCAATTTGAAATATCTTGCCTTCCAACTTTGCTGTCCTTGACTTTTATACAAAAGACATTTAAAACTCAAACGATGCGTGCACCGACCAAACCACTCTGTAACTGAGCATGTCGACTTTTCATAAATTTTGGTGACAAACTGACGAGTACGCAGAAGTTGTCGAAAATTCAAAACGGTAGATTTCTTAGATTACTTGTCACCCTGTTATACGTGCACGCTTTTCTGTCCCAGAGCTTAACAACTTTATTCTGAAGCATTGAGAAAATCGATTGTTTAGTACGCTATTGATAATTAAAGTTTGTAGCTTTATTGACGGATGATAAATCACAGTAGCAATACAGGGTGCAAAGGTTGTGTCAAACTGTCATTGGTTCAAAGTAAAAATATATTGATGAAAGAACGAGACACTTAGAACACGTTGATCCATACGTATTTTGTCTAAAACTCTGCGATTATGCTTATGCATAAAAAAAGATTTTTAGAAACGTGTCACAAATAAGAACAGAGTAAGTGTTAAAAACTGCAGTTCACCAAAATATAATAGACTGGAAGATCCGTCGCTCGAAGGTGCTCTCTACGCTCCCCCTCTGAGTTCAATAAATATTCAACAGGACTCTGCATAAACATCACGTATAAGAGCGACCAAAGACAGCTGCAGGTGTGACTAACGTTATATCATCTCGCCGCCGCATGTGACAGACCGCGTCAAGTCGTAGGAGGAGAGGAGCGTAGGGAGCGTCCTCGAGCGACGGTTCTTTCAGGCAACAAAATGATACAAACCATGATTCAGGGAACGTAAGTAAATTATAATAGCGGGTTCAAGTCACGTACAATGAAGACCAAAGCTGTAATACTGGTAGTCGTTCAAAGCTTAAAAAATTAGTTTTCAAAAAGCTATTGCTATGTATACAGAACGATAAATACAATGAAGCTGTAAACTCAAGTCGGTGAATTAAAAAAAGTCTAGATCGTTTTAAATCAGCTATTATTTCTGCTTATTTCACAAAGGAAATATTTGTAGTTCTCGTTTAACTTTTTTCCTGAGGTCTGAGTTGAGCTGAAAGTGATGCAGCTAGTCAGTCCCCAATCAACGTATCGCATTTATCGATTCACGTATCGCATTTAGCGCAGTTATACATATTAACACGAATGGTCACAAAAAACACACTATATTACTTAAATAACATATGAACTAAAGCTGAGCGCTACGAAATTACTTGTTTTCCTGAATTATTTTCGCATTAGTCAGTCAAGTCTTAACCTGTTCGCCCAGTTAAAGCGATGAAATTCGTTTCTTCGCTTCGATAAAGTGTGTATGTGAGATGCATGATAGTAAGCATGCGTGCGTGAGTGCTTCACGAACTCTACAACGTGTTGAGCGGTATCAGTCAGAAAAATGTAACAACTTAGCCGGCTATTGAACCACTCTTTAAATTTGGGAGTGGAGATTTAGCCGAGTGGTTCTGTCTGTGGCCTCTCAGCTAGGCGACTGACGCCGTATGTTGTGGGTTTCGAATCCGATTGAAAACTATCCGTATTTTCCACCATAAAGTGTGTATGTGCGATGTATGATAGTGAGCATGCGTGCGTGAGTGCTTCACGAACTCTACAACGTGTTGAGCGGTCTCAGTCAGAAAAATGTAACAACTTAGCCGGCTATTGAACCACTCTTTAAATTTGGGAGTGGAGATTTAGCCGAGTGGCTCTGTCTGTGGCCTCTCAGCTGGGCGACTGATGCCGTATGTTGTGGGTTCGAATCAGATTGAAAACTATCCGTATTTTCTACCCCAGGTTGGTAACACTGCTGGTGGACAGAATTGTCCCCGAGGTTATCGTTCGCCCAGTTAAAGCGATGAAATTCGTTTCTTCGCTTCGATAAAGTGTGTATGTGCGATGTATGATAGTGAGCATCATGCGTGAGTGCTTCACGAACTCTACAACGTGTTGAGCGGTCTCAGTCAGAAAAATGTAACAACTTAGCCGGCTATTGAACCACTCTTTAACTTTGGGAGTGGAGATTTAGCCGAGTGGTTCTGTCTGTGGCCTCTCAGCTGGGCGACCGATGCCGTATGTTGTGGTTTCGAATCCGATTGAAAACTATCCGTATTTTCTACCAATAAAGTGTGTATGTGCGATGTATGATAGTGAGCATGCGTGCGTGAGTGCTCCACGAACTCTACAACGTGTTGAGCGGTCTCAGTCAGAAAAATGTAACAACTTAGCGGCTATTGAACCACTCTTTAAATTTGGGAGTGGAGATCCCGGGTGGAGATTTAGCCGAGTGGTTCTGTCTGTGGCCTCTCAGCTAGGCGACTGATGCCGTATGTTGTGGGTTCGAATCCGATTGAAAACTATCCGTATTATCTGGCTTTAACTCCTAAATTTATCGCTTTACGATGTTGACGGCTCCAGTGTGGCGGTGCATATCTACGTGCACACTACCAACTAAATGCAGGTGTTCAAATTCCACTGTATCTCAGTATCCGTACTGATAAAGGTTGAACGGACTGGTGACCTGAAAAGGGTTAATCAGACCAAATATTCTGCCGCCACAAGCATTCTAGCTCTGACATCGCCGTCTCTGTCGTCAATAGATGACTGCACTACACATATCGTTGACCTTGCCTCAGAGTCTCTCATCAAATTGAAGGTGGACGTAAATATCTCAATCGTCATTTGGATTCGTTTTATTGCAGCATCGAAGCGCAGATATCGTATTCATGAAGCACTATCTGGAAACAGACTTGGCTTGGGAATTTGTAAGAGCCCCACATGTGCATTGCGTCATTCAGAGCAAGGAGCAGATGTTTATTACCGGTCTTTTCGCCGCTTTCTACTTTCGTCACATGTGCTTTACTGTCAATTTGAAATATCTTGCCTTCCAACTTTGCTGTCCTTGACTTTTATACAAAAGACATTTTATACTCAAACGATGCGTGCACCGACCAAACCACTCTGTAACTGAGCATATCGACTTTTCATAAATTTTGGTGACAAACTGACGAGTACGCAGAAGTTGTCGAAAATTCAAAACGGTAGATTTCTTAGATTACTTGTCACCCTGTTATACGTGCACGCTTTTCTGTCCCAGAGCTTAACAACTTTATTCTGAAGCATTGAGAAAATCGATTGTTTAGTACGCTATTGATAATTAAAGTTTGTAGCTTTATTGACGGATGATAAATCACAGTAGCAATACAGGGTGCAAAGGTTGTGTCAAACTGTCATTGGTTCAAAGTAAAAATATATTGATGAAAGAACGAGACACTTAGAACACGTTGATCCATACGTATTTTGTCTAAAACTCTGCGATTATGCTTATGCATAAAAAAAGATTTTTAGAACGTGTCACAAATAAGAACAGAGTAAGTGTTAAAAACTGCAGTTCACCAAATATAATAGACTGGAAGATCCGTCGCTCGAAGGTGCTCTCTACGCTCCCCCTCTGAGTTCAATAAATATTCAACAGGACTCTGCATAAACATCACGTATAAGAGCGACCAAAGACAGCTGCAGGTGTGACTAACGTTATATCATCTCGCCGCCGCATGTGACAGACCGCGTCAAGTCGTAGGAGGAGAGGAGCGTAGGGAGCGTCCTCGAGCGACGGTTCTTTCAGGCAACAAAATGATACAAACCATGATTCAGGGAACGTAAGTAAATTATAATAGCGGGTTCAAGTCACGTACAATGAAGACCAAAGCTGTAATACTGGTAGTCGTTCAAAGCTTAAAAAATTAGTTTTCAAAAAGCTATTGCTATGTATACAGAACGATAAATACAATGAAGCTGTAAACTCAAGTCGGTGAATTAAAAAAAGTCTAGATCGTTTTAAATCAGCTATTATTTCTGCTTATTTCACAAAGGAAATATTTGTAGTTCTCGTTTAACTTTTTTCCTGAGGTCTGAGTTGAGCTGAAAGTGATGCAGCTAGTCAGTCCCCAATCAACGTATCGCATTTATCGATTCACGTATCGCATTTAGCGCAGTTATACATATTAACACGAATGGTCACAAAAAACACACTATATTACTTAAATAACATATGAACTAAAGCTGAGCGCTACGAAATTACTTGTTTTCCTGAATTATTTTCGCATTAGTCAGTCAAGTCTTAACCTGTTCGCCCAGTTAAAGCGATGAAATTCGTTTCTTCGCTTCGATAAAGTGTGTATGTGAGATGCATGATAGTAAGCATGCGTGCGTGAGTGCTTCACGAACTCTACAACGTGTTGAGCGGTATCAGTCAGAAAAATGTAACAACTTAGCCGGCTATTGAACCACTCTTTAAATTTGGGAGTGGAGATTTAGCCGAGTGGTTCTGTCTGTGGCCTCTCAGCTAGGCGACTGACGCCGTATGTTGTGGGTTCGAATCCGATTGAAAACTATCCGTATTTTCCACCATAAAGTGTGTATGTGCGATGTATGATAGTGAGCATGCGTGCGTGAGTGCTTCACGAACTCTACAACGTGTTGAGCGGTCTCAGTCAGAAAAATGTAACAACTTAGCCGGCTATTGAACCACTCTTTAAATTTGGGAGTGGAGATTTAGCCGAGTGGCTCTGTCTGTGGCCTCTCAGCTGGGCGACTGATGCCGTATGTTGTGGGTTCGAATCAGATTGAAAACTATCCGTATTTTCTACCCCAGGTTGGTAACACTGCTGGTGGACAGAATTGTCCCCGAGGTTATCGTTCGCCAGTTAAAGCGATGAAATTCGTTTCTTCGCTTCGATAAAGTGTGTATGTGCGATGTATGATAGTGAGCATCTTGCGTGAGTGCTTCACGAACTCTACAACGTGTTGAGCGGTCTCAGTCAGAAAAATGTAACAACTTAGCCGGCTATTGAACCACTCTTTAAATTTGGGAGTGGAGATTTAGCCGAGTGGTTCTGTCTGTGGCCTCTCAGCTGGGCGACCGATGCCGTATGTTGTGGTTTCGAATCCGATTGAAAACTATCCGTATTTTCTACCAATAAAGTGTGTATGTGCGATGTATGATAGTGAGCATGCGTGCGTGAGTGCTCCACGAACTCTACAACGTGTTGAGCGGTCTCAGTCAGAAAAATGTAACAACTTAGCCGGCTATTGAACCACTCTTTAAATTTGGGAGTGGAGATCCCGGGTGGAGATTTAGCCGAGTGGTTCTGTCTGTGGCCTCTCAGCTAGGCGACTGATGCCGTATGTTGTGGGTTCGAATCCGATTGAAAACTATCCGTATTATCTGGCTTTAACTCCTAAATTTATCGCTTAACGATGTTGACGGCTCCAGTGTGGCGGTGCATATCTACGTGCACACTACCAACTAAATGCAGGTGTTCAAATTCCTCTGTATTTAAGTATCCGTACTGATAAAGGTTGAACGGACTGGTGACCTGAAAAGGGTCAATCACACCAAATATTCTGCCGCCACCAGCATTCTAGCTCTGACATCGCCGTCTGTGTCGTCAATAGATGATTGCACTACACATATCGTTCACGTTGCCTCAGAGTCTCTCATCAAATTGAACGTAGACGTAAATATCTCAATCGTCATTTGGATTCGTTTTATTGCAGCATCGAAGCGCAGATAACGTATTCATGAAGAAATATCTAGAAACAGACTTGGCTTGGGAATTTGTAAAGCCCACATGTGCATTGCGTCATTCAGAGCAAGGAGCAGATGTTTTTACCCGGTCTTTTCGCCGCTTTCTACTTTCGTCACATGTACTTTACTGCAAATTTGGAAATAACTTGCCTGTAAACTTTGCTGTCCTTGACTTTATACAAAAGACATTTTATACTAAACGATGCATGCAACTGAGCATATCGACTTTTCATACATTTGGTGACAAACTGACGAGTAAGCAGAAGTTGTCGAAAATTCCAAACGGTAGATTTATTAGAGATGGCTTGTCACCCTATTACGCGTGCAAGCATTTCTATCTCAATGCTTAACAACTTCGTTATGAAGCATTGAGAAAATCGATTGTTTAGTACGCTACTGATAATCATAGTTTGTAGCTTTATTGACGGATGATAAATCACAGTAACAATACAGGGTGCAAAGGTTGTGTCAGACTGTCGCTGATTCAAAGTAAATTTTGATGAAACAAGGAGACACTCAGAACATGTTGATTCATCCGTATGTTGTCTAGTTCAAAAACTCTGCGGTTATGTTTATGCGTAAAAGATGAGTTTAGAAACGTTGTGTCATAAATAAGTACAAGAGTAAGTGTCAGAAACTGCAGTTCACCAGATATAATAGGCTGGAAGATCCGTCGCTCGAGGGCGCTCTCTACGCTTCCCCCTCTGAGATCAATAAATATTTAACAGCACTCTGCATAAAACGTTGCATATTTTAGCGACCAGAACAGCTGTAGGCGGGCGTGACCAACGTTTTTTCATCTCGCAGCCGCATGTGACAGCCCGCGTCCAGTCGTAGGAGGAAGGGAGCGTAGGGAGCGTCCTCGAGCGACGGATCTTTCATTCTACAAATATAAATGATAGAAATTATGATTCAGGAAACGTAAGTACAATAGCGGGTTAAAGTCACGTAAAATAAAGACACCGCTGTAATATGGGTACTCGCTCAAACCTTAAAATAATTAGTGTTCAAAAAGCTGTTTCTATGTATACACAAAGATAAATACTGAGGGGATCATTGACAATCAAGACATTTATCAATGACAACAGAATAAAGACCTGTAAAACTACATACACATTTTCACCATTAGGGGACGTTTCCATCTAAAAACAATGCATATTCAACGCACATTCACCCCTTCAAATAGGGGTTTCAAGGGGTATGGAGCTCCTAATTAAAGTTATTTGCCATCTTGTAAGCTGTTTGCAATATGTGATTAGAGATAGAGATTAAGTGGGTGTACAGGGAAGACATCTCTGCCTTACACACTTCACTCATACAGATAATCGTTTGCCTTGAACTTCTTTGAACATTGTACCCTAATTTTCACAGAATAGGACCTATAAATATACTACAAGCCATATGTTAGTTCAAATTAATAACAGTAGGAACAAATTCTGATATCCTGAAATGATAATACTGTTGTCAAGGTTTACACGAGACTGAGTTTGTGCCGCTTCACTGTACAATACCTTGGCATAAAGTAGTACCGGCCAAGCTATTGGTATCTGAAGTTGTTGACTAAGCGTTATGTAATGTCTGATTATGTCTGATATAACTACTTTAGATTGCCCCCAAAGTGCACTGTTTTTTAGATGCAAGCATCCGTCATGCATTTGTTCTTTATGCAATTTCTTAAGACAAAATTTTCCAATGAAGAGACAAAATTGCTGAAATCTTGATTTTGATTTAAATAGCCTTTAGATTAAAAGACTTTCCACACTGATGAAGTGTAACAATTCATTCTAAATCGACGGAAATGAATATTTTCGTTTGATATAGAAGTTATTATGAACAATAGCTGGATCGTCCTAGGGATACATGTTATAGGTTACTTTTAAAGGATGGAGTTGTTGGATATTCTACATTTCTAGTCTTTCTAGTATATATGACTTATGCGTGTCATTTCTCAGATACAGTGGTTCAAGGCATTGGACACAAATCTTTTGCTTACTGATTTCTTCTTGCAAAAAATCATTACTTTAGTACGTCGAATGCGTCCAATGATGTGAAAAGTATTGGCATAAAACGTCATCAAAACTGTGAAAACGTCCTAGTTTGTGAACAGCAATGACACAACACATCATCGAAACTGCAAATCATCGACCAGAATCAAAACAATCACCGACACAAGTACTATAAAAAGTGAGATAACTATAAGACCAGTGCACTATCACTGAACAACATATACATTGTTCTCAATCACCATATCTTCGATAGACGAAATTTCGTATGACGAACGAAATTCCTTTTCTAGGGGGTGTCTCGCTCTATTAAGACAGTAACAAGTATTCACATCAACTTTGTACCACAGTTACATGTAAATGCGCGATACTTTATTGCTATTTAAAATATGTTTGAAACTGTAGATCTATAGGTCATATTTTTCCCTTGATTTTCTTATGAAATGTCTCCGGCATCCCTTTTGAGGGAGAACACACTTAACCTTACAGTAAATATAAACTTGAAGTAAATGATAAACGGTGAAATGATACGCTGTTATAACTCGGATCTTTCAGCCACTCACCAACTGAAGCACATCTAATGCACGAGGCTTTCCCACAGTGGTCACGATAGTCGTCCCTGAAATATTTGGGAATACACCGTCCGTTTTTTGAACAGGTAATCGTTCCCATTCCTGAACTTTCCATTGCGATCTGAGCAAAAAATAAAAAAATAAAAATTGGCAAATAAAGCTTTATAAGGTTACCTTTTTTAACCGAGATTTAATAAATTTCACAATTATATGTCGTTTGTGACTCACCTATATAATTCTGGGACTAGTGAGGCTCATATGAGATTGACATGCAATTGTTATCTTCAGAGACCATGAGCTAATAAACTACTTAAAACAATCATTGAGAACAATATGCTGCTTGTTATTCATTGTATCTAAATCTTACCTGACATGTAGAACAATGTATAAATTCCTTTGAATCCCTTTTTGTTTTGAATAGCGTCACTGATGTGCATTTCAAGTGTAATTCTGCCGCTTGAGACGAAGCCATTCCCATGATGTCCCTTGCACACTATGCCAATCAGTTTACTATCACTGAAGATCTTTATCATTTCCAATCTATTGTCACATGGCGTAATGATGCCTGTAATACCTAATAAACCTGAGAATATCGTATTTTTGTTATATTTACCTAAAGTGTAGAGTTTCAGCACTGTATGAGTTTTGATTTCTGTCATGTTCTCGTTCTTAGTAAACTTGGAGTAGCAATGAAATTCTTTTTCTAAGGCGTAATGGTGACTTCGGAAGGTCGCAATTCTTTATTTTTTGTCTTGTTTAAGTATCGTAAGATAACTCTTTGGCACCTAAGCCATATATCCATATTAATAAACCATAAATACCCCCATGTACACTGCTCTCTATGCTTGGGAAAAATATCCTTCCCTCTGGTTCAAACATCTGTCCCGAAAATATATCATTGTTATCTTCTAAAGATGTTTGCCAATTGCACATTGTTTCACCAATCAATGGATACTTCTCACTTCTAATGTATCACTTTGTACATTACCTGAATGGAAATCCGATGAATCCGTTGACCAGGGCATGTCGTCCTTCAACCAGCAATTCTTATTTCTGGTATCAAAGCCGTAAGAGACGCATCCATCACTTTCATTACAAAGCTGACGGCATTCTTCCACTCCGTTGACCTTATGAGCAAATCCATCGTTTAAGTCTGAGCCATGTCTTCCGGTAGGATTATATATTGCAATCCGGACCTGGAGATATGCGTCAACAGATGCTGTAAAATTTCATCAACGCGCAACATAGTACAAACACATCACTGTGCCACACTGTAAAATGCAGATATACGTGATTTCAGCTACATCCAAGAAAACAATCACAGACTTGATAAGATTTTCTAAAAGGAACCAGTCCAACTGCAACAATTCAAGCGGTCTATAGAGCGTAGAAGATAGCCAAACTCTAACAGAACTAGTGGCCGAAATAAAAGAGGCCACTGCAGCCGGACGCTCAGACTTGAAAAATCATGTTCAACTACTTAATGATTTCATATGTTAAGGAGACAGCTATGATTAGATTGTATATGTAAATTGTATATATATCCTCTGTTCTTATCAATATACGCGCTATACTCTGAACACTCAAGTCAAATCTGTCGTGAAAGTGCCATCCAGTGAGTTGCTGAAAAAGTTATCGGGAGATTGTACGGTTTAAAATTTTAATTGCGTTCGCATTTTGATCATACCCACAGACATAACAACAACAACAACAACAACAACAACAACAACAAAACCAAAAAAAACAACAGACAACACACATATACACACATGAATGCATTCATATTTCCATACGTCACACAGTCATATATATAGTATATAATTTATATATATTATATAATTATATATATATATTATATATATATATATATATATATATATATATATATATATATATATTATATATATATATATATATATATATATATATATATATATATATATATATACATGAGTGGCATCCTACCTGGATCAATCATCTCAGAAAAAGTGATATCTGTAAACTTTACGTATGTTCGGTTGTAACCTCTGTCGTTTCTAATCTTGAGCACGTACCTTTCTTTCACCAGTTCGGAACCGTTCGGGTAGTCCCTTTGCGAATACAGTTTGCCTCATCTTGCTTTTGTTTCATCATCTTCCTGGACTGTAGCGCACAAAGGTCAAATAAGTTAGAAATTGAATCATAAAATCGACCAAATTATTTCGAAGAAATAAAGAGATAGCATGACGCTATTGATATCAAGGCAAGGAACTTGTCGATGCATATAGGGAGAATAGGTTGGCATTATCGCATGATTTTCCATAGTATAGTGAGGGGACAGCATAACGCCTGTTCTCTATTCGTTGTGTTGTCATGTACATGTTCACGACGTGTTTCGAAATCGATCCACGTCATCGCGACAACGTACACACAGGATTCATTTACAGATTATCTCCAGAACCTGAGACAACTTTCGATATTACACTTTCGATATATAATGTCATTCTACGTAAATGCTATTATATATGTTGTAGAACGAAGTCATAAGTGTACAGAATGTTAAATACTCTCAGAAAAGCACACGATCAAGGCAGAGCAAATGTAGGTGACCATTTTCAGCATTTCAGATTAAGAAAATTCAGCAAATGTATTAATACTAACTTTCACGTCAAATGTACGAAAAAGGCGTTGCGCAATTATAGTTGTCATGAGAACTGCCTCTCCTTACGATCTCAATGAACTTTCCTTGTCAGCAACAAACATACGTAAGCGGTCGGTTATGACATATCTATTCCAATTCTGATGTAATGTACAGAATATCTGTCTCTAATTCGTGTCAAAATAACGACGTTATAGTTCCTGGAAGATGTGTATGCTGCCTTTGTATACTTGATGTGAGGGGGTTTACGTGTTTTTATTTACAGTACGTCAGCGCGGGGAAATCCCCACTTGGGTGCAATTTGCATAAGCCTGAATATTTGCACGTAGAACGCGCATGCGTATATGAAGGCCATGTCTTGGCGATAACAGTTTCGTGTTTATCAGCAACTCATACAGCATTCAAGTGTCATTGAGGTCATACACAAATGGTCATTAGTAATACAGTGTATTCAGCCTTCAGCCACACACTCTGGTGACCCTCGCAGTACCCTCACTGAAATGAATAAATTCCACTTATAGGGGGTTGAGTGTGTCGCCCATTTGCAGACGCGTAGCTTAGTCGATTCAAGTGTCACAAATAGGTTCAACTAACATGTAACGCTGATGGAGAACTTGACCAGTACAACAACCACTCAAGACTAATGTACATAGAGTGACACCTCATAAAGGTAGTGTTTTTTTACAGAGTTGCTATACGACTGAAAAATAAACCACACACTGTATGAAAACATCGCGTCCTGGTACAACATTAGCATCTACTAAGTGGCATGTCAGTACAGGGCACTGCCAGGTTCACCAGGGTGTACCAATGTATCTACGGTATTCAGTTATTCAGGTGTAATTTTAATATTTCAACCATTCATAGTATACATGTCTGTCATAATAATATGCACTTCGCAGATTATTGTGACTGTCACGAATTGGCAGTATGTCGTCTTCATTTGTTTCAAACAGTGTCAATAATTTTTTTTTTTCAGTTTTAAGGAGAGATGCTGTTTTCAGCTTTCTCAGCCGGCTTAAGTACTGTTAAAACGAGTTGTTGAATGCATTATGTGCGTCTGATATGTATTTCTGTGGGTTACAGTGTCACTGGTGATCTATTTTGTACTGTAAATGATTTTAGTATTGAATTTTCTTTTTAAATTCATAACCTTGTCTGTCTTTTTAGGTTTTATCGATTGTCTTTGTATATTTTTCATTTTTATAAACCAGTCTGAAATAAATAAAATAATTGGTCAATGCCTATCACATGACTACATCATAAACTTGCTTTGTGAGAATTAGAAACCTCAGCATTTTCATAAACAAACCTTGAACCATTTTCTGTTTCTACTCTGCATGTTGGCTCAATTGATTAAACCTATCAAGATAGAAATAATGATTTAGTAGTAGTGATTATGCAGCATTGATCGATGTGTACGTGACGACGGCTATATTTCTGCAGTCGGGTCAACTCAATAAAATGGCAGTGAAGCACCACAAACAGCGTACCGTGACCCCAGCAGACTCTTTCCATAGACAGCGCCCCCATAGTGTCGCTGCGTCGTTATATAGTCAAACGACAGGAAGCCTACTACAAAAGATGATTATCGGAGAGTAGTACACAAATAATTTACAGAGATTTCAATAACTTTTCAGCATGTACGCGTATATGTAGCAGCGATTAACGATTAACGGAATAAAAGCAAGCTAAGAGGATATGAATTCGACATTCGTTGGACTCCTAACACAACTTATTTTAGACGGATGGCCTTTAGATTGATACCAACTGAGATTCAACCATGTTGATAAATTTACAAGCATAAAATATATAACATAATTATATTTTAGATCACGTTAAAGATGGACAACGTGAGTTATCATTTTTTTTTTCAATATAATATTATTGCTTCTCTTTAAAGATGTGTAAACTCAAGTAATTAAATCACGTTTTATAATACCAGCATATTGATGGCACAAATGCAGTGACCTGATTGGTCGAGACATGCAAAGAACCGTGATATATTCCCAATGTACCATGGTTGACACACATGTAAGCTTTCAGCTTCGAATCAGCAAAACTCCTTTTTTGACATTCCATGCCAGGATTTCAAATATACGTTATTATATATAGCAATAAATCACACCCAGCCACGATATACCTCTCGTTTAATTTCATATATATGCACGCGCTATCACTCGTGCATATATGTCGTGAACTGTTCAAAATCTCATGGTAAACAGTAGCTGGGTGTGCTTTATTGCTTAAATATTTAATACACTTGATACTACCGTAAAGGCTACAGTTAATGAATTGAGAGTGGCAGCCTCTATGTAAAGACGGATGCACGTGAATCTTCTTTTGCAACCATCCTTTTTTCCAAGTTACTAAGCAATACTTACAGCAAAAGGTGATGGAAGATAATAATCTGGCCATATTGATTAATTGGTATAATAACTCTTTGTAAGTGGCAATTATTAATAGTAATAAATATGCATTTCCTACGAACAAATATTGAAGGAGTTTTGTTTTCTCATCCAAAATCTCTTTGTATAAAAGACGTCCATTTGATGACTCCTTAGTTAAGTTTTAATATCGCAAGATCCAGCTAAAGATACAAAAAGCCAAAAGTGATGTTTAAATTCATTTCGTATTGTAACACACAACATCCGCAGTCTGTATTCTGATTCGCCAGTTGATAGTCACGTGGGATGCATTCTTTTTGTGCTGATCCACGTAAACGACGTCATCAGGCATCATTTGTTGGAACTGTTGCCTGCCAGGCATCAGTTCCGAAAAATGATGCCCGCTGACGTCAAAAACGACATTGACGCGTGCGCGGACCGGAATGTAAACAAAGATGTCGTCTGCGGCCGATCGAAACGAGAGTCGAGATTTTTTTTGGTTTATCCTACTTTCTGAAGAAGAAGAATTGAATGCTTTGGTTTCCAACAAGGACTCACAACGGACGAAAACTATAATCAAAGGTGCATTGAACGTTCTGAAGTATTGCGATCCGGGCCCGTTAGGAAAAACGTTTTCTTACTGAACCACTCCAACATATTACATCATAGGCCTACATGAGACAAGTTTTGTGTATAGTACGTTCTTATGCATGGCTGCGGATGAGATGTGTTACAAAACACATATTGACTGGCCATGAGGGCAACAGCATACGGGACTGTGAGTCACCCCCAAAAACAGACTGTTTCCCTTGGCCTACGGCCTCGGGAAACAGTCTGTTTTTGGGGGTAACTCACAGTCCCTCGGGGTACAGACGTATGCTGTTGCCCTCATGGCCAGTCAATATGTGTATAATGTTTACTTGCAGGAAATTAAGTAGAACACATTCGTTCTTGAGAAAAATATTGTCAAGGAGACACGTGTGAGTCAAGTTCTATATTTTCCTCTTTGCATTTGCGGCCGACTGTCATGTTTGTATATTATTGATTTTAGAAAATAGAGGCTCACTCGGGTAATTGTTGCCCTAGCGGATGATAAACACATACGTTGCTTTGTTTTGCCTTAAATTCTAGGAGTGGGGATCTATTATACGAATAACGTATATTATTACGTTAAATCCCACACAAACATTTTAAGAAATACACAGACTACCACTAATTGTTCTTAAAAATAGACATGCTCGTGAGGGCGCTATTTCCTATTAATCATGTTGCTTGAAATTTAGTAGCTGTGGAAACGCAGCTATCTGTCGGCGGAGTAGCGGGGATCGCTATGCGGGTCAAAGGTCAACCCCGCCACGGATAGCTGCGGGCCAACTGCCATCGAAAGTGGGTCAATTACGACGACACAACATGTATCGGAACTTTGAACGGCAAAATAAACCAAGGTCAGCGTAATTCAATAAAATGACCTATACCTGCCTGAACTCTGATTATTGCTCATTCCCTAACTCCTTTTGTGAACACAATTTCTGCTTCGTTTACGTAATTCGGCCGATTTTCCAAAGAGTACTCAAGATTTTCACTCCAGCACTCTATTGATATGCTAAAAGCGCTGTTCACGGTTACAGGTTTGTTACTAAATATAGCTGTACAAGCGACATCGGACACGCAGCTTGAAATGCGGACAAATTTTATCAATAATGACCTTTGACCCGCATAGCGATCCCCGCTACTCCGCCAACAGATAGCTGCGTTTCCACAGCTAGAAATTTAGTCGCTCGGCCAATAACGCTTGCAAGACCGCAATGCAATAAAATTAGCCCGAAGTATGAATTGTCGGTAAGCGTCTCTGCGTATGAATTCTGATGAATTGCCTTCTTTAAATGCTGTATGGGGAAACTACGCTGTTGACGTTGATGCGAATAGTCAGAGTAGCACATATACATTTTTGTACCAGTATTAACAATCCATGTAGGCACAGACCTTGTCCGTGATGTAGGGGACATCATAGTTTTTTACTCCATGGATCCACTATGTAGATATGTGGGACACCATGGAATGAATTTTCTTATTTCGGCCATACCACGTGTGCTGCAAATTTGAATGTATTTTTATAATTACCAAACTGATATGATCGTCACCAATTTGATGGTGATTTGTTGCAGTTCTAGCCCCACCCCACAACATCTCCGGCGGCTTCTCTCTATTCTCGTCGCGGAACATCCGGGTTTTAGTATGTCGATTGAGTAATTTGTTGCGTCACATCATGGTGAAAACTTATGACAGAAGTTCGGATTTATCGATTGCTATACTGTACAATATATTGAACGTTTCAATGTAGATGAATGTTCAGTTCTAATGTATGTCACACAATTTCTGTATTGTTTGCTGTCTTGTAGCGTCTGATATAAATTTACCCCTATGTTAGAACCCACTGAGAAGGAACTCGGCATGGCGTCTCAAACGAAACCTTGTGGTAGTGTAACAGTTTTTCGGAGTTTAGTTACTGTACTACCATAGGCAACAGGATGTCTGACCAGTACATAGGCCTAGGGGTAATTACAAATTCTCTTAACAGCCATTTTATCGAATCACATTCGCGCTTCGTGAAAGGTGTCAAAACATTGGGCCGGTCTAACATGTGTAGATAAACATCGAGAACAATAGTATTATGCATGTGTTTTAATCCCAAGCAGACCAGTTTCTGTGTTGGGAAAAGTTGGAATTGAGGCTAAGGTAGACATCGGCAAGACCCACTTTAAAAGTCGTCGTCCCATATCTTGACCTAAACCTTCTTCAAATCGAAAATATATCACATTATAGTATTTCAGGGTTATCAGCGTCAAAGAAATCATCTTTCGATTGAGAATTATTATGGATTTTTCAAATGTTGTGCCTATCTGACATTACTGTACGCTAAATAACATATTTTAAAAATTATCATTTCTTTCAATCATGGACAGTAGTGGGGGAAGATCTTCCCCAACTACTGTCTGTGTTCCAATAGTGGATATTTCATTGGATATTTCATAATACTCAGCTTTTAATATATAATTTATTAGAACATCGTTATACAAGATTCCAAATATATTTATTATCTTTCACCTTCCTATACTCCTTCCAATTCGTCAGCAATTACTGGAATCGTTTTTGGCCTGCTTATCGTTATCGGAGTTGCTGCTGCTCTATTATATTACTGGTACAGACGGAGAAAAAAATTACCGGTAAGGGGAGACTCAACTGCATTTTCATATACCTTTAGGTGTACTTCTTTCTTACCATAGCAAAGAATTTCAAATGACATCAAACCTGTCTGTCTTTCTGTCTGTCCGTATCTACGACATCCACAGTCTATATCTATCTCTCCGCCATTTTTTTTCTATCTGCAAACTAACACATCTCTTAACTCCGTCAATCTGTTGGTCAATTCATCTATTTTTCCTCCAGTCTACCGTTATCCATGCATCTGCCTACTTACGAAACGTTTTTAGGAGTCGACTCAATACTGCTTAAATCGGAAGAAGCTCACAAACACTGAAATTATAAATTACATGAATAGATAACTGATCATGTTGTATAGAAATGACGTCCTTTTGTGTCGGTGACACTTTGCGTAGATCCCCGTGACGCTGTGATAAGTCAAAAGCCGGGGCCCTCGCGTAAAACTTGTGGTTTTCATAGAGAAAATTTATTACCGTGGGCGCCCTAATTCATCAGGCAATAATTGAATAAGGGGGACATACCTGACACAGCTGTTTGATTCGAATTGAACTATAGAGGACCCTAGCTTGAGGTTCTAAGCAAAATTGTTGATGTTTTTCTCAGTTTACATGATATCTTGCAGTTCTGCAGCATTGCTGTGAACATTGGTCTTGTTGGAATTGTCTGCTATGATAATAAATTAAAGCTATGGTCCACGCTGTTTAAACTTTGCATTTTCTCGCTAGCTTCTAAAACCTTTTGGTTTTCGTTGCCGCTCTACTGCCAAGTCGGCCGCCATTACTATCTGGGCGTTTAACATGTCCGCTCTCTTTGCTGTCGGAAGTATCCGGTTCTAGGTCAGAGCTCGCCATGTCTGCTCTGGGTGTGAGAAAATCAAAGTCAAAGACGACTGAGGCCTACTCGTATGACGTAACTCTGGTTAATCTAGAAAGGTCGGTGAGAAACATTCGAACAAAACACACGAAGAAAATCGATATCGAACTGCCTCAGAGCTGCAGAGCTCGTGATAGAAGCCTTGGTCAATGATTAACTTCCTTCTTCCAGTATAAAAATAGCGACATGTGTTGTCATGTTTTTACAACAAATTATATCAACAATATAAACGATGAGACGAGCTTAGATGAGGCAGGTGCTACCAGACCCTGTAAGTCAACATGTGTAAGTCTAACCCTTCGTCCCCTCTCGACCATTTCAAGTTGTAACGAAGACTGTTCATGTTTACAGCAAAATGTCAAATGATTTTTGCAAAATTGAGGAAAATGTCAAGGTTTGTATTGATTGTATTCACAATTGCTATAGTATTTTGCATAATTTGAAAACGATAAAGCTCACCCTTGAGGCGTTGATGCACATTGGGTAGGGGTATTCGTCGCTCTTGCTGAAACCACACCTTCTGCTAAACCAAACTTGCGGAATTTCAATTCCGCATATACACTAACTAGTATCTGTGTTGCTTTCCATTTTTATGTTAACAAAGGAAAAAACACCCTGTATGAACTACCATTGCCAGCAGGGAAAATTGCAACCGGCCTTAACACTCGTCTGACGTAACACAACTCACTCTCACTTTTCTTTATGGCTTCATATAATTGTTTCTTCCACTTAAAGTCTTAGGGCTCACCTTGGAATATATGTACTGGTGGTAGCCGAAGGGGCTAAAGGGAGTCTATTTTGCCCTGTAATTTAAGTAGTGCCACTGTGGAACAGGAGATCAAAATCAGTTTCTAAGAAACTTTCTTCGAATTATTCCTACTCAGTGGTACAAATTCACACTAAATCGAGATCATTACAGCAATAAAAGAAATGAAAATAAATTGCTTTTACTCCCTACTGTGTGATATTGTTCTCAATACTTTTATCTAGTGCTCAACACAATTCTTTTTCATCTTGCCCTAATCAGAATCACCACTGCAAGTGCCGCAGAAGCATATTAACCATTACCTTTATCATCATCATCATCATCATCATCATCATCATCATAAAATCATCATCATCATCATGTTCACAATCACGGTCAAAGTGATCATATGACGTGTAAAGACATTTCCTGTCAATAATCCCCCAAGACTCAAGAATTGATATCATATGAGACAAGGTGAGCATGGCGTTTCAGTATCAAAACATCTGTCCATGGTCCTTCAGCCCATCTGACTGTGTATTTCCCACATATGGCCCGATAGAGTCTGAGAATACCGAGCAATGAAAAGGTGACCTGTAAACTAGATTGTACGTTGACAGACTTAAAAAATACAACCTCTCAGGCGACAACACAATCATCTTGACTCAATAAGTGAGCAGAAATATGATTAAATAGGATATAAATTAGACGATATCATCCAGCCGGGCAATGCTGATAGCAGAGCAACTCGAATGGTGTCAAAAATAAGTGAATTTATTACAGAGATACAGGTAGCCTGATTAGTGGTCATATGATAGTTATCACCGGGGGGGGGGGGCTGTGATGGAATCAAAAATTGAGACGGGAGACGAGTTGGAAAGTATTAAATACTGTATTAAAATTGTCAATGACTTCAATAAAGTATATAATAATATCAGTGCCAATCATTTTTTTATTTCAGCACAGTCCCCCATAGATCTATCATCAGACTACAATTTCTGGTTTATGTTCTTTTCCCCTCCATACTTTTGCTGCACAACGGTGTGGTATCGTGTGCCATATGATCATTTCATTTTTGAGAGTTCAAATCAGCAATTGTAATTGCTACACGACAATCAACATCCCGCTTGCTGAAATTCGAGACAGAGGTAGCTGTCACATTTAGTCGGCATCTTTCCACTACAAAACCGACTAAAGATTTTAGTTAAATTGGGTAAATTAAAATATGTCTTGATCGTTGGCCGTTACGTATATGTAAGTTTTTCACACACAAAATGCAGAAATGTGTCAGGTAGTACCTGGCGAACATATCAGAGTTGTCTTTGCGTGCGCAGTGGTCCTAGAGGCGATGTGTCTAGTTTATCTAAAATTCATATATCTTGTTCTCGTCACTCTTTAATATTCACTCAAATGATCAGAAATACACCTTAAATTACATGACTACTTACCTGAACCAAGTCTATGCAAGCAACCGCATAGTTTTGTAAGTCCATTTCAATATGTACTTTGAAATATATCACTGTTATATTGTTTATTACTTAATCAAACTTAATGTAAATACTGAATGCCATAAATCAGTCTCGCGCTGAATAACTACCAGTATACTGCATAGACCCTAAAATTGATGTTTATCGGCGCCAGTCTGGCGGTACTTCTTTTTTCTTGCATGCTTCTAGCTGATTGCAGGTGTTTAAATTCCTCTGTATATCAGTATCCGTACTGATAAGGGTTGAACAGACCCGTGACCCGAAGAAGGTCAATAGGGAAACTACGATTTTTGGTTTTCGTTTTTTCCCCTCCATACTGTTGCTGCACAACGGTGTGAAACGGTGGGAAACAGTCTGTTTTTGGGGGTGACTCAAAGTCTCTCGGGGTACAGACGTATGCTGTTGCCCTCATGGCCAGTCAATATGTGTGTAATGTTTACTTGCAGGAAATTAAGGAGAACACATTCGTTCTTGAGAAAAATATTGTCGAGGAGACACGTGTGAGTCAAGTTCTATATTTTCCTCTTTGCATTTGCGGCCGACTGTCATGTTTGTATATTATTGATTTTAGAAAATAGAGGCTCACTCGGGTAATTGTTGCCCTAGCGGATGATAAACACATACGTTGCTTTGTTTTGCCTTAAATTCTAGGAGTGGGGATCTATTATACGAATAACGTATATTATTACGTTAAATCCCACACAAACATTTTAAGAAATACACAGACTACCACTAATTGTTCTTAAAAATAGACATGCTCGTGAGGGCGCTATTTCCTATTAATCATGTTGCTTGAAATTTAGTAGCTGTGGAAACGCAGCTATCTGTCGGCGGAGTAGCGGGGATCGCTATGCGGGTCAAAGGTCAACCCCGCCACGGATAGCTGCGGGCCAACTGCCATCGAAAGTGGGTCTATTACGACGACACAACATGTATCGGAACTTTGAACGGCAAAATAAACCAAGGTCAGCGTAATTCAATAAAATGACCTATACCTGCCTGAACTCTGATTATTGCTCATTCCCTAACTCCTTTTGTGAACAAAATTTCTGCTTCGTTTACGTAATTTGGCCGATTTTCCAAAAGTACTCAAGATTTTCACTCCAGCACTCTATTGATATGCTAATAGCGCTGTTCACGGTTACAGGTTTGTTACTAAATATAGCTGTACAAGCGACATCGGACACGCAGCTTGAAATGCGGACAAATTTTATCAATAATGACCTTTGACCCGCATAGCGATCCCACTACTCCACCAACAGATAGCTGCGTTTCCACAGCTAAAAATTTAGTCACTCGGCCAATAACGCTTGCAAGACCGCAATGCAATAAAATTAGCCCGAAGTATGAATTGTCGGTAAGCGTCTCTGCGTATGAATTGCCTTCTTTAAATGCGGTATGGGGAAACTGCGCTGTTGACGTTGATGCGAATAGTCAGAGTAGCACATATACATTTTTGTACCAGTATTAACAATCCATGTAGGCACAGACCTTGGCCGTGATGTAGAGGACATCATAGTTTTTTACTCCATGGATCCACTATGTAGATATGTGGGACACCATGGAATGAATTTTCTTATTTCGGCCATACCACGTGTGCTGCAAATTTGAATGTATTTTTATAATTACTAAACTAATATGATCGTCACCAATTTGATGGTGATTTGTTGCAGTTCTAGCCCCACCCGACAACATCTCCGGCGGCTTCTCTCTATTCTCGTCGCGGAACATCCGGGTTTTAGTATGTCGATTGAGTAATTTGTTGCGTCACATCATGGTGAAAACTTATGACAGAAGTTCGGATTTATCGATTGCTATACTGTACAATATATTGAACGTTTCAATGTAGATGAATGTTCAATTCTAATGTACGTCACACAATTTCTGTATCGTTTGCTGTCTTGTAGCGTCTGATATAAATTTACCCCTATGTTAGAACCCACTGAGAAGGAACTCGGCATGGCGTCTCAAACGAAACCTTGTGGTAGTGTAACAGTTTTTCGGAGTTTAGTTACTGTACTACCATAGGCAACAGGATGTCTGACCAGTACATAGGCCTAGGGGTAATTACAAATTCTCTTAACAGCCATTTTATCGAATCTCATTCGCGCTTCGTGAAAGGTGTCAAAACATTGGGCCGGTCTAACATGTGTAGATAAACATCGAGAACAATAGTATTATGCATGTGTTTTAATCCCAAGCAGACCAGTTTCTGTGTTGGGAAAAGTTGGAATTGAGGCTAAGGTAGACATCGGCAAGACCCACTTTAAAAGTCGTCGTCCCATATCTTGACCTAAACCTTCTTCAAATCGAAAATATATCACATTATAGTATTTCAGGGTTATCAGCGTCAAAGAAATCATCTTTCGATTGAGAATTATTATGGATTTTTCAAATGTTGTGCCTATCTGACATTACTGTAGGCTAAATAACATATTTTAAAAATTATCATTTCTTTCAATCATGGACAGTAGTGGGGGAAGATCTTCCCAACTACTGTCTGTGTTCAGATAGTGGATATTTCATTGGACATTTCATAATACTCAGCTTTAATAAATATAATTTATTAGAACATCGTTATACAAGATTCCAAATATATTTATTATCTTTCACCTTCCTATACTCCTTCCAATTCGTCAGCAATTACTGGAATCGTTTTTGGCCTGCTTATCGTTATCGGAGTTGCTGCTGCTCTATTATATTACTGGTACAGACGGAGAAAAAAATTACCGGTAACAGCGGTAAGGGGAGACTCAACTGCATTTTCATATACCTTTAGGTGTACTTCTTTCTTACCATAGCAAAGAATCTCAAATGACATCAAACCTGTCTGTCTTTCTGTCTGTCCGTATCTACGACATCCATAGTCTATATCTATCTCTCCGCCATTTTTTTCTATCTGCAAACTAACACATCTCTTAACTCCGTCAATCTGTTGGTCAATTCATCTATTTTTCCTCCAGTCTACCGTTATCCATGCATCTGCCTACTTACGAAACGTTTTTAGGAGTCGACTCAATACTGCTTAAATCGGAAGAAGCTCACAAACACTGAAATTATATACATGAATAGATAACTGATCATGTTGTATAGAAATGACGTCCTTTTGTGTCGGTGACACTTTGCGTAGATCCCCTTGACGCTATGATAAGTCAAAAGCCGGGGGCCCTCGCGTAAAACTTGTGGTTTTCATAAAGAAAATTTATTACCGTGGGCGCCCTAATTCGTCAGGCAATAATTGAATAAGGGGGACATACCTGACACCGCTGTTTGATTCGAATTGAAGTAAAGAGGACCCTAGCTTGAGGTTCTAGGCAAAATTGTTGAGGTTTTTCTCAGTTTACATGATATCTTGCAGTTCTGCAGCATTGCTGTAAACATCCCCATTGTTCTTGTTGGAATTGTCTGCTATGATAATAAATTAAAGCTATGGTCCACGCTGTTTAAACTTTGCATTTTCTCGCTAGCTTCTAAAACCTTTTGGTTTTCGTTGCCGCTCTACTGCCAAGTCGGCCGCCATTACTATCTGGGCGTTTAACATGTCCGCTCTCTTTGCTGTCGGAAGTATCCGGTTCTAGGTCAGAGCTCGCCATGTCTGCTCTGGGTGTGAGAAAATCAAAGTCAAAGACGACTGAGGCCTACTCGTATGACGTAACTCTGGTTAATGATAATCTAGAAAGGTCGGTGAGAAACACACGAACAAAACACATGAAGAAATCGAACTGCCTCAGAGCTGCAGAGCTCGTGACAGAAGCCTTGGTCAATGATTAACTTTCTTCTTCTAGTATAAAAATAGCGACATGTGTTATAATGTTTTTATGACAAATTATATCAACAATATGAACGATAAGACTAGCCGAGATGAGGCAAGTGCTACCAGATCCTGTAAGTCAACATGTGTGAGTCTAAGCCTTCGTCTCCTCTCGACTATTTCAAGTTGCAACGAAGACTGTTCATGTTTACAGCAAAATGCCAAATAATTTTTGCCAAATTGAGGAAAATATAAAAGTTTCTATTGATTGTATTCACAATTGCTATAGTATTTTGCATAATTTGAAAACGATCAAGCTCACCCCTGAGGGGTTGATGTACATTGGGTAGGGGTATTCGTCGCTCGTACTGAAACCGCACCTTCTGCCAGACAAAACTTGTGGAATTTCAATTCCGCGTATACACTAATTAGTATTCTGTGTCGCTTTCCATTTTTATGTTAACAAAGGAAAAAACACCCTGTATGAGCTACCATTGCCAGCAGGTAAAATTGCCACCAGCCTACACACTCGTCTGACGTAACACAACTCACTCTCACTTTTCTTTATGGCTTCATATCATTGTTTCTTCCACTTAAAGTCTTAGGGCTCACCTTGGAATATAAGTTGTGGTGGTAGCCGAAGGGGCTAAAGGGAGTCTATTTTGCCCTGTAATTTAAGTAGTGCCACTGTGGAACAGGAGATCAAAATCAGTTTCTAAGAAACTTTCTTCGAATTCCTCCTACTCAGTGGTACAAATTCACACTACATCGAGATCATTACAGCAATAAAAGAAATGAAATTAAATTGTGTTTAATCCCTACTGTGTGATATTGTTCTCAATAAGTTTATCTAGTGCTCAACACAATTCTTCTTCATCTTGCCTTAATCCGAATCACCACCGCAAGTGCCGCAGAAGCACTATTAACATCATCGTCATCATTACCTTATCATCATCATCATCATCATGTTCACAATCACGGTCAAAGTGATCATATGACGTGTAAAGACATTTCCTGTCAATAATCCCCCAGACTCAAGAATTGATATCACATGAGACAAGGTGAGCATGGCGTTTCAGTATCAAAACATCTGTCAATGGTTCTTCAGCCCATCCGACTGTGTATTTCCCACGTATGACCTGATAGAGTCTGAGGATATCGAGCGCTGAAAAGGTGACCTGTAAACTAGATCAGACGTTGACAGACTTAAAAAAATACAACCTCTCAGGCGACAACACGATCATCTTGACTAAACAAGTGAGCAGAAATATGATTAAATAGGATATAAATTAGACGATATCATCTAGCCGGGCAATGCTGATAGCAGAGCAACTCAAATACTGTCAAAAATAAGTGGATTTATTACAGAGATACAGGTAGCCTGATTAGTGGTCATATGATAGTTATCACGGGGGGGGGGGGGCTGTGATGGAATCAAAAATTGCAACTGGAGCCGAGTTGGAAAGTATTAAAAGAAGTTACAAAGTAAGGAATTTTATCTCCTGCAAACGTTCATACAGCGCCGCCTGTGGCGGGGGTCAAGAGGTCATCGTGTGGGCATGTACCATCCTCTTTTGGCCTGAGACGTCCTCCAGGCAAGACTGCCATTTCGGCAGCTGGACCTTATCTGAACTTTAACAACGGTAACTAACGGTATTTATAACATTCCTTTCTTCACACGAAACCATGCCCCTATCCGTGTAGTACTTTTGGGGCATTCTTTCATACGCCGTCTAGGAAAATACACGCGCCGTAACTCACTCATTTTTTCTGTTTGTTCGAAGCGTGTTTGTGAGGGGTACCAGCGGAGGTACTTTCTCGGAGGACATCGTACGTGAGAGACGTTTCGCCAGATTTTGTTTTTCGACATCGGTACAAACGATCTCTGCAGTGTGCATGATTCACAAGAGGCTATTGCTCATAGGGTTATTTTATTCATGCAGAATTTCCATCTGCATTTCAACGTTCGGGTATTTTCATTAGTAAGCTAAGTTTTGCATCGTGCCCGGGGCCGTGTACAGAAAACATCCGGGACTTCAATGCACGTGCAGACGCCCTGTACAACAACTTGAGGGAGGCTTTGGCGGGAAATCCCTTTGTGTTTTCTGGTCACATGTCGGGTTATGGCGGTCATCGCTTCAAGTATGCAGTGACGGGGTACTAACGCGCCATGTATGCGCCGGGATTATCGGAGTGTACGAGTGTACGTTGTGCTTTACTTCGCGCTTGTCGAGCATTGGCATCATTTTAATTTTTTTTAAAGTTTTAGCTGTGGTCGAAGTGTCGACAGAGTGGCATCAAACCAGGACATGGGAATCATTATGTGTGAATCTTGCTACATACTTCTCCCCACGCGGCTTGTTCAAGTTGTTGCTGTGCTTACAGCCCATTACAGGTCCCCAATGTCGGTTGTTGCTGTTTTTACTGCTTGTTCATTTTCCACTTTGGTGGAATGTCAGCTGCTCTCGTAGCGCTGTTGTTTTTTTCCCACATTGTTGGGTTCAGCTGTGTTATTCAGCTTGTTTTTTCCCTCAGTTGTAGGGCCCCTTCATTGTTGGGACCGGCTGGGCATGCAACTATGTCATTTTGGCTGCGGAAGGGGTGGATGTATTTTCAGGGCAGCGTCCCTGAGTGGATTCTCCATGCCTTGGATCTTGCTACCACTCAACCAGAGCTTTTCTTTTCCTCATCACCTGTAGTCGTGCACATGTCCAATTGAGGGAGCGTTGCAATTTCAGTTTTCTGTCTTAGATTTGCAGTAGTTTAGCATGTGACCAGCTGTCGTAAGTTTGGAACGGTTTGGTTTATTGTAAACTATTCAGTGGAACTCAGGTAATTTCCTTTTGCTGCCTAGTTTTCTTTTCTTGCTCATAGCCATGGCTCGAAGCAAAAAGGTAGCACAGAAGAAGGCAGCTAGCTCCAGTGCCTCAAGTAAAAGAGCAGTTACTGGTATGGTTCCTGCCAATGGTAGTTGTCTTCAGCAGCAGACAGTTAACAGCATCATTGTCATCAGCTTCTACAACAGTGGCAAGGGCTTCAACTCAGCTTGAGATCTCACAGTCAAAACAGCCTACTTGAGATACCACAGCATCAACAACAGGCATATCTGCAGAACACTATCCATAACACGGTCCTTTTAATCAAAAGGCAGATGTAGAGTCACGCTGACATCACTCCATGTAGGTAACAATTACCTTATCCACAAATGGGGCTAAAGTAAGTATATAATACCTGTTTTCACCTACAGGCAAAAACAGTTTGTTAAGGCAAATGACGTTTGCACTTCTTTTGGAGCATTCATATGCTGTCAGTCTGAGGGATTCTAAGCGAAGTAATTTCTGTCAGTTCACATTTATGAGAGCAATAGTAGTAGAGATATCATAAATTCGCAGTGAACTTCATGTCCGCGAGAGACTTGTCGCCCACATTGGGTTACAACTAGTGTGTCTTTTTCATTACCATTACTAGTTATGTGTTCAAGATCAGCCAGTTCACATTTGTCAAGATTGTACTTCATAAAGTTTGCTTGCTGTACATTTCATTGCTGTGGTCGAACTTTTGCTGCAACAAAGTGGCGTCAGACTGAGTCATGCGAATTATGTTTGGCAGCCTTGCTTATTGCTTCCCATTAAGCTGGATTTTGCTTGGCTCACAGCCCATTACAGGTTCTCAATGTGGGGTGTTGCTGTGTTCACAGCATTTTCACTTTTTCCTTTCTGGAATTTAGTGTGTTTTCAGCTGGTTTTCCCCTCATGGTTGGATTCGGCTGTGCTGGTCCACTATGTTGGGTGTTGCTGTATGTTCAGCTTTTGCATTTTTCCCTTGTGGAATTTCCCTCATGGTTGGATTTGGCTGTGCTGGTCCAATATGTAGGGTTTGCTGTGGGTACAGCGTCTTCCCTTTGTGGAATTTGTTTCCCAGCTGTGTTTTTCCCCCACATTGTTGGATCGGCTGGGTCAGCAGCAATGTCATTTTATCCGCTTGTCATATGTGGGAGGCAGTGTCAGCATGTTACTGCCTGGGCTCCCTTAATGGTTTTCCCATGTTTGATTCTGTCTGCCACTCAACCTATTAGCTATGTAATATGTATAATGCAACCACATTATTGAGACTGTCGAATTCTTTTTCTGCCTAGTTCTCCCTTTGTTTTCACCAACAGGCATGGCTCATAGAAAAAAAAAACTGTACAAAAAGAAGAAGGCAGCTAACATCATTGCCGCTCAGCATATTCAAATCCTGCATCAGACACTAGGGCTACAAGGCAACAATCAACAACATCAACTTTACAAAATGGACATATTTTAGTGTTTTCAGTTATTCTTTAGGATATATAAGTTTATCCTCTCTAGATCAATATGAAGCTGTATTATTGTTCATAAGACTTCAAAGTTATAGTAATGGCTCATCTATCTTGCTATGTCTTGCACATATATTTACAAAGGCAAGCCTTCCAATAACCAATCAGAGGTTTCAGATGTTTGGAATCTACTTGCCAGTTGAAGACCCAGTTTTAGTACAGCAACTGTGCGCCGTGCGTGGTACAGAGTCAAATGTTGTAAGCCAGCTTCCCCTTTCAAGTAGAGTCAATTTAACGGGAAATCAGCTGTGTTTTCTGGTTTGCCAGTGTGACAATTTGTTAACCTTCCTTTATCAATATGAGTGCATTACTGCTACTTTAAAAACAGGCTCTCCAGCAATCATCTAGAGGTTCTGGACGTATGAAGTCTATTTGCCTAAATGGTCGTTGGGTACAATCAGTTAAGTTGTGAAACAAGTATATATATAGGTCATCAGTTTAAGGCCAAGTTTAGCATAGTAACTGTTCGCAGGGGCTGCAGTAAGTTGTGCCATTCTGGCTTATTATCTGATGTCCCGAAAAATGTTCAAGTGTCAACATATAAGGAGCAAGTATGCTTTGTAGGGTGGGGAGGAAGCTGGTTAGAAATATGTTTATAAAGTTCAGGAAGTTTTTAGGTTCACACTATGCGCTTCCTCCAGACTAGCAGATTCCATTTCACATTGCTAACAATGTTTTTTGCTATCTTTGCATTCCACGCATTGTGATTCCATATGATTGACTAGGCTATTTCAGAGAGAATTTTCCCTCCAAAAGGGTTTTTTAATCTCTGTTTTTTAGAGCAAGTCTCTCTTTGGTTTGTGTTTAGCCACAGTAGGAAATACAGTTACTCAATTCGAGTTTTGTTCATTGTTTCCCAAGGTAGTGGACAAAGAGGGGGGTCAACAAGACTCGTTTGTAGATAAAGTACAAAACGTAGTTTACAGACTTTACAATGGTTACGGGTTTACCTCTATTGCTGCAATAAAACAGAGGGTAGTAGCGTAGCCAAGCACAGTATATAAGTAGGATGGCTAAGCTATTGCTAGTTAGACACTGGTGCTGTGCCAGTATAAATTTTGCATACATCTGTGAAACATGCATGAGTCACAGTTCATTTGCCAGTTTCTCAACACGGCACGGGTCAACGTAGCAATCAAGACAAGTCACTGTTCGCAGGGGCTGCAGTGACGTGGACTTTCTTCTTGTGGGGCCGACACAAGGTGTGTCTTGTGGCGTGTTTGGGCCCCACAAGATTGGGGCAAGATTAAATGAGTTACCTATGTAGGTGAATTCTTTGTTAGACTGTTAATTGGTCACCCATTTTGTGGCCCACTTTATGTATTTCACAGTTATCAGCATGTTAATCATTGTAAGGAAATTTGTGTGTCAGTTTATTGGTCACCAATTTTGTGGCCTAATTGATGTATCTCATCTTTGCAACTTTAATTTTATCACAAGTGTAAGTAGGTTAGTTATTGTAAGGTCACACGTTTTGTATTATGTTTGCGTGTCATCAATTAGTGGCCTGTTTGATGTATTTTACAGTTACAGTTTCTCATTAAATGGTCACCCATTTGGTGGCCCATTTCTCCCACAAAGACATGAGTTGGGTATTCCTTAATTTTGCTGGTGTTGTAGCTGGCCGGGGCACAGCATCACTACCAGTGATGTGGGGCCTTGTCCAGCATTGACAGCGTTTGCAGGGGATAAAAGAAGTTACAAAAGTAAGGAATTTTATCTCCTGCAAACGTTCATACAGCGCCGCCTGTGGCGGGGGTCAAGAGGTCATCGTGTGGGCTTGTACCATCCTCTTTTGGCCTGAGACGTCCTCCAGGCAAGACTGCCATTTCGGCAGCTGGACCTTATCTGAACTTTAACAACGCCCTCCTCCTCCCCTTTCCACCACATTTATCATATATGGATTGTGTTTGGGCCCACAAGATTGGGCAAGATTAAATGAGTTACCTATGTAGGTGAATTCTTTGTTAGACTGTTAATTGGTCACCCATTTTGTGGCCCACTTTATGTATTTCACAGTTAGCAGCATGTTAATCATTGTAAGGAAATTTGTTTGTGTGTCAGTTTATTGGTCACCAATTTTGTGGCCTAATTGATGTATCTCATCTTTGCAACTTTAATTTTATCACAAGTGTAAGTAGGTTAGTTATTGTAAGGTCACACGTTTTGTATTATGCTTGCGTGTCATCAATTAGTGGCCTGTTTGATGTATTTTACAGTTACAGTTTCTCATTAAATGGTCACCCATTTGGTGGCCCATTTCTCCCACAAAGACATGAGTTGGGTATTCCTTAATTTTGCTGGTGTTGTAGCTGGCCGGGGCACGGCATCACTACCAGTGATGTGGGGCCTTGTCCAGCATTGACAGCGTTTGCAGGGGATAAATAGGGTATTAAAATTGTCAATGACTTCAATAAAGTATATAATAATATCAGTGCCAATCATTTTTTTTATTTCGGCACAGTCCCCCATAGATCTATCATCAGACTACAATTTCTGGTTTATGTTCTTTCCCCTCCATACTGTTGCTGCACAACGGTGTGGTATCGTGTGCCATATGATCATTTATTTTATTTTTGAGAGTTCAAATCAGCAATTGTAATTGCTACACCGACAATCAACCATCCCGCTTGCTGAAATTCGAGACAGAGGTAGCTGTCACATTTAGTCGGCATCTTTCCACTACAAAACCGACTAAAGATTTTAGTTAAATTGGGTAAATTAAAATATGTCTTGATCGTTTGAAATCGGCTGTTACGTATATCTAAGCGTTTCACACACAAAATGCAGAAATGTGTCAGGTAGTACCTGGCGAACATATCAGAGTTGTCTTTGCGTGCGCAGTGGACCTAAAGGCGATATGTCTACTTTATCTAAAATTCATATATCTTGTTTTCGTCACTCTTTAATATTCACTCAAATGATCAGAAATACACCTGAAAGTACATGACTACTTACCTGAACCAAGTCTATGCAAGCAACCGCATAGTTTTGTAAGTCCATTTCAATATGTACTTCAAAATATATCACTGTTATATTGTTTTATTACTTAATCAAACTTAATGTAAATACTGAATGCCATAAATCAGTCTCGCGCTGAATAACTACCAGTATACTGCATAGACCCTAAAATTGATGTTTATCGGCGCCAGTCTGGCGGTACTTCTTTTTTCTTGCATGCTTCTAGCTGATTGCAGGTGTTTAAATTCCTCTGTATATCAGTATCCGTACTGATAAGGGTTGAACAGACCCGTGACCCTAAGAAGGTCAATAGGGAAACTACGATTTCTGGCTTTTGTTTTTTCCCTCCATACTGTTGCTGCACAACGGTGTGAAACAGTGGGAAACTGTCTGTTTTTGGGGGTGACTCACAGTCCCTCGGGGTACAGACGTATGCTGTTGCCCTCATGGCCAGTCAATATGTGTGTAATGTTTACTTGCAGGAAATTAAGGAGAACACATTCGTTCTTGAGAAAAATATTGTCGAGGAGACACGTGTGAGTCAAGTTCTATATTTTCCTCTTTGCATTTGCGGCCGACTGTCATGTTTGTATATTATTGATTTTAGAAAATAGAGGCTCACTCGGGTAATTGTTGCCCTAGCGGATGATAAACACATACGTTGCTTTGTTTCGAATTAAATTCTAGGAGTGGGGATCTATTATACGAATAACGTATATTATTAGGTTAAATTCCACACAAACATTTTAAGAAATACACAGACTACCACAAATTGTTCTTAAAAATAGACATGCTCGTGAGGGCGCTATTTCCTATTAATCATGTTGCTTGAAATTTAGTAGCTGTGGAAACGCAGCTATCTGTCGGCGGAGTAGCGGGGATCGCTATGCGGGTCAAAGGTCAACCCCGCCACGGATAGCTGCGGGCCAACTGCCATCGAAAGTGGGTCAATTACGACGACACAACATGTATCGGAACTTTGAACGGCAAAATAAACCAAGGTCAGCGTAATTCAATAAAATGACCTATACCTGCCTGAACTCTGATTATTGCTCATTCCCTAACTCCTTTTGTGAACACAATTTCTGCTTCGTTTACGTAATTTGGCCGATTTTCCAAAGAGTACTCAAGATTTTCACTCCAGCACTCTATTGATATGCTAAAAGCGCTGTTAACGGTTACAGGTTTGTTACTGAATATAGCTGTACAAGCGACATCGGACACGCAGCTTGAAATGCGGACAAATTTTATCAATAATGACCTTTGACCCGCATAGCGATCCCCGCTACTCCGCCAACAGATAGCTGCGTTTCCACAGCTAGAAATTTAGTCGCTCGGCCAATAACGCTTGCAAGACCGCAATGCAATAAAATTAGCCCGAAGTATGAATTGTCGGTAAGCGTCTCTGCGTATGAATTGCCTTCTTTAAATGCTGTATGGGGAAACTGCGCTGTTGACGTTGATGCGAATAGTCAGAGAAGCACATATACATTTTTGTACCAGTATTAACAATCCATGTAGGCACAGAACTTGTTCGTGATATAGGGAACATCATAGTTTTTTACTCCATGGATCCACTATGTAGATATGTGGGACACCATGGAATGAATTTTCTTATTTCGGCCATACCACGTGTGCTGCAAATTTGAATATATTTTTTATAATTACTAAACTGATATGATCGTCAACAATTTGATGGTGATTTGTTGCAGTTCTAGCCCCTCCCAACATCTCCGGCGGCTTCTCTCTATTCTCGTCGCTGAACATCCGGGTTTTAGTATGTCGATTGAGTAATTTGTTGCGTCACATCATGGTGAAAACTTATGACAGAAGTTCGGATTTATCGACTGCTATACTGTACAATATATTCAACGTTTCAATGTAGATGAATGTTCAGTTCTAATGTATGTCACACAATTTCTGTATCGTTTGCTGTCTTGTAGCGTCTGATCTAAATCCACCTCTACGTTAGAACCCACTGAGAAGGAACTCGGCATGGCGTCTCAAACGAAACTTTGTAGTAGTGTAACAGCTTTTGTACTTTAGAACTACTATAGGCAACAGGATGTCTGACCAGTACATAAGCCTAGGGGTAATTACAAATGCTCAGAACAGCCATTTTATCCAATCACATACGCGCTTCGTGAAAGGTGTCAAAACATTGGGCTGATCTAACATTTGTAGATAAACATCGAGAACAGTAGTATTATGCATGTGTTATAATCCCAAGCAGACCAGTTTCTGTGTTGGGAAAAGTTAGAATTGAGGTTGAGGCAGACATCGGCAAGACCCACTTAAAAGTTGTCGTCCCATATGTTGACCTACATTTTCTTCAATTGAACATATTTCACATTGTAGTATTAAGGGTTCACAGCGTCAAAGAAATAATCTTTCGATTGAGAATTCTTATGGATTTTGCAAATGTTGTGCCTATCTGACATTAGTGTACGTTAGATAACATATTTTGAAATTATCATTTCTTTCAATCATTGACAGTAGTGGGGGAATATCTTCCCCAACTACTGTCTGTGTTCAGATAGTAGATATTTCATTGGACATTCAGTCTTTGGTAATGCGCGGCTTTTAATATATAATTTATTAGAACATCGTTTTACAAGATTCAAAATATATCTATTATCTTTCACTTTTCTATACTCATTCGAATTCGTCAGCAATTACTGGGATCGTTTTTGGCCTGCTTATCGTTATCGGCGTTGCTGCTGCTCTCGGATATTACTCGTACAGACGGAGACAAATTTTACCGGTAAGGCTCTACTGCCAAGTCGGCCGCCATTACTATCTGGGCGTTTAACATGTCCACTCTCTTTGCTGTCGGAAGTATCCGGTCCTTGGTCAGAGCTCGCCATGTCTGCTCTGGGTGTGAGAAAATCAAAGTCAAGACAACTGAGGCCTTCTCATATGACGTAACTCTGGTTAATGATAATCTAGGAAGGTCGGTGAGAAACACCCGAACAAAACACACGAAGAAAATCGAACTGCCTCAGAGCTGCAGAGGTCCTGACAGAAGCCTTGGTCAATGATTAACTTCTTTCTTCCAGTATAAAAATAGCGACATGTGTTGTCATGTTTTTATGATAAATTATATCAACAATATGAACGATGAGACGAGCCGAGACGAGGCAGGTGCAACCAGACCCTGTAAGTCAACATGTGTGAGTCTAACCCATCGTCCCCCTCGGCCAATACAAGTTGTAGCGAAGGATGTTCATGTTCACAGCAACATGTCAAATAATTTTTTGCAAAATTGAGGAAAATGTTAATGTTTTTATTGATTGTATTTACAATTGCTATAGTAATTTGCATAATTTGAAAACAATCAAGCTCACCTTGATGTGTTGGTGTACATTGGGTAGGGGTATTCGTCGCTCGTGCTGAAACCGCACCTTCTGCCAGACAAAACTTGCTGAATTTCAATTCCGTGTATACACTAACTAGTATTCTGTGTCGCTTTCCATTTTTATGTTAACAAATGGAAAAACACCCTGTATGAACTACCATTGCCAGCAGGGAAAATTGCCACCAGCCTAAACACTCGTCTGACGTAACACAACTCACTCTCACTTTTCTTTATGGCTTCATATTACAGTTTCTTTCACTTAGTCCTAGGGCTTACCTTGAAATATATGTAATCGTGGTAGCCGAAGGGGCTATAGGGAGTCTATTTTGCCCTGTAATTTAAGTAGTGCTACTTTGAAACAGAAGATCTAAATCAGTTTCTAAGAAACTTTCTTCGAATTCCTCCTACTCAGTGGTACAAATTCACACTACATCGAGATCATTACAGCAATAAAAGAAATGAAAATAAATTGCGATTTCTCCCTACTGTGTGATATTGTTCTCAATACTTTTATCTTGTGCTCCACACATTTCTTCTTCATCTTGACCTAATCCGAATCACAATCATAACCACCGCAGAGGAAGCACCACTATCATCTCATCATCATCATCATCATCATCATCATCATCGTCATCATCATCATCATCATCACCATCATCATCAACAATCATCATCATCATCATCATAATGTTCACAATCTCGGAATAAGTGATCATATGACGTGTAAAGACATTTCCTGTCAATAATCCATCAAGACTCAAGTATTGATATCATATGAGACAAGGTGAGCATGCGCGTTTCAGTATCAAAACATCTGTCCATGGTCCTTCAGCCGTAATCCTTGTGACTCAGTAAGTGAGCAGAAATATGATTAAGTTGGATATCAATTAGACTATATCATTCAGCCTTGAAATGCTGATAGCAGAACAACTCGAAAGCTGTCAAAGATACGTGGATTTATTACAGAGATATAGGTAACCTGAATTAGTGGTTAGATGATAGTTATCACGGGGGGGGGGGGGGCAGGTTGTGCTGAAATCAAAAATGGAGATGGGAGCATAGTGAGTAGGAATGTATTAAACACTTCATAAATATCGACATCAATAAAGTATTTATCGGCGCCCTTTTTTTGATTTCAGCACACTCGCCCTGATAGATCTATCACCAGACTACAATTTCTTGCTTTTGTTCCCCCCCCCCCCACTCCATATTGTTGCTGCACAACGGTCTTTCTGTGGAATGCAGGGAAGAGGATGGAGATTTTGATGTTCGGTTAATATCTGCTAAATATGCTAGTCTCTCTTCAAATTTTCTTCAACTTTAAAACAAATGAGCATCGTGAATGTTACGCATAAAACATGCAATATCACCACAAAACAGAGTTGTCTCGTGCCAGTGTAATAAAACCATACATATGAGCATTTTACTTTTCAGAGTTCAAATAATCTATTGTCAATGTTACACCAACAATCAAATAGCGCACATGCTAAAATTCGAGACTAAGGTATCTGTCACATTCGTCGGCAACTTTCGACTATAATACCGGCGAAAGATTTTACTTAAATTGGGTAAGTTAAAATATATCTTGATCATTGGAAACAGGCTGTTACGTATATCTAAGCGTTTAACACACACACAATACAGAAATACGTAAGGTAGTTTCTCGCGAATATATCAGAGCTGTGTTTGCGTGCGCAGTGGACCTAAATGCAATGTGTCCATTTAATCAAAAATTCATATATCTTGCTTTCGTCACTCATAAATTTTGATGCAAATGATCAGATATACACCAGAAAATCACTCAACTGCATACCTGAACTAAGTCTATCCACCAACCGTATTGTTTTGTATGTCCATTTCATTATGTGCTTTGAAATATATCACTATTATGTTGTTTCATTTTTTTATCAAACTCAATGTAAATATTGAATGCCATTAATCAATCTGGCGCTGAATAACGACCAGTATCCTGCGTAGACCCTAAAATTGATGTTTATCGGCTCCAGTCTGGCGGTACTTTTTTTTTCTTGCATGCTTCCAACTGAATGCAGGTGTTCAAATTTCTCTGTATATCAGTATCCGTGCTGATAAGGGTTGAACAGACCTGTGACCCGAACAAGGTCATTCGGGTCAAACACTACGTGGCCATTCTAGCCATCGCAACAAGAGCATTATCAATTTTAAGTACTAGAAATGCAACGTTAGAAAATAACCTAGAATCTTCAATCAAAGTGAAAGAAGAGAACCAGTAAATTTGTAAATTGTAATTTTCGATTTCTTTTAGTGCAATGTTGCCACTCGGATGATCTATGTCAACAGAAAGGCTTTGCAATGACGATAAATAACTAATTCATGACGCATAACACTGTTGTTAGGTATGGACTAAGTGAGGGGAAACCTAAGTCTCAAACGTAAACTTCGTCATTAGGGCAATGGATGGTTTATGTGATTTTTATTGTTCAAATGGCTCTGTATTTTCGTTACTTGGGTTACCAAGAAAATCTTAACTTAGATGCCTGTGAAATATGCCCTTTAGACACGTGCATGCTACCTATCTATTGAACAGAAGAAACCATGTCGTAAATTCAAAACTATAGTTTGACTGAAAATCGTGAACACGGCTTGCCATACCGAATACGGCTGCGCAAAGTGTGATAAGCAGATTTTTAACGTGCATGCACGCACGTCTTCTCAAAACTCGATGATTCGCTTATGAAGCATTGAGAATGGCAATTCTGGGATAAAGTATTGAAATTCATGCGGTAACAATACAAAATACATACAATGTGAGTCACATTAATTCTGTGGGGCCGTCAAAAAGGAAACATTGGCCATATTTGTCCCATCTGTTTGACATTTCATCAAATCTGCCGTCCAATCGTTACTGTGGGTCTTGGCATCATGTCGCCACAACAAAGACCGACATCTAAGTACTAAAACCATTGGATGACATAATCATGTTATTATTATTGTTTATTGAATTAATTGAATCTGAATCTGACAATGAAACAAAAAAGGACCCATATTTGATTGTAGACTCTGTCAATGCATCTCGTGCAATCGTTGAAATCACCTTCCATTAACCCAGAGCTATTCATATCCCGCTGAATTTTCTGGTCCCTCCTGTATTTTCGCATGCAGCCTAAGTGCTCTTCATGGGAAATGCCAACAATTTGACGTTCTGTAATTGGACAATCTTTCAACAAAGGACAGAACATATTGTTTGTATTTGTTGTTGCTTTGACAGTTTTTAATTTTAGTGTTTGTATTTTCCTAAGATGCCTGTAAAAGGGTTTATTCCTTGATTTACATAAATAAACAAATAAATAAATAAATAAATAAATAAATAGATAGATAGATAAATGAATAAATAAATAGATTTATTAATTCATTCATTCATTAATAAATTAATATAAACGAAACAAATAAGCAGACAGAAAGACAGACAGACAGGCAAATAAGCGCATGACAAAATTGAACTGTCATCTGTAAAATCTTGGTTTCTAACAAATTACCTACAGCGACATGCATATCTATTCTCTCTTCATACAGATGATACCCGTGTTTCTCACCATCAGAGCAGGATTTTTCTCTAAATCCTAAAGGACATTCACATTCGCATGATGGATTTTGTGTAAACCTATCGTTATCTTGTTTACAAGGTCGTGTATGGGACATCTAAACGTCGTCTCCCGCTCTGGCAAAGTTACACAGGGTGAGCATGAATGATAACAGTATTTAATGAACTAATATTCATATATCGATACAAAGATTATATTTTTTGATAAATTCATGCTTGTTGTCAAGTAAATTGACGAGAAAACTTCAAAGGTTCAAGAGAAGTTTAGTGTGTCGAATTCGCTAGGAGATCACCAACTTGTTCTCGGAAAAAATGGCGTGGAGGTGAAGGGGATTGCGCTTTGCAGACGGACAAGCGGGAACTTTTCCATACTTATGCGCCAAACTTGGCAATCGTAAGCTTGTTCACTCGGTGACCTGTTGAGGTTTAAGATGTTCAGTTTTGCGGATCCTTCGGCCGTGGTACGCGAAGGATCGAGGAAGGGATACAATCGCATGCATTGTTCTGCCGCATGCCTTCATGCAAAATAAAAGCGGCACTTCACTTCGCCAGTCGGCCTTCATGTGGCTTGATAAGTCCACAGAAACAATGTTTTTTTCATACCTGTAACTACTTTTTTCATATATTTTATTTTATTTCATGCCTGTAATTGTTTTGCAAGCCTAAAATTTATATTTCATGCCTGTTTTATTTTTATTTTTGTAACCTTTGAATCTACAAGACCGATCGCTGTCAGACAGGATCAAGAGCCTACTTTTCGTCCCAAATTTGGCATTCTTAAACCTAACAAATATCATCAGGCTACACATATTACTCATCTGTCTTCGGGATCGACAGTATTTTATTAACTTAATGCCAAAATTCTTCTTTTCGGCACTTTGCTACATAAATGGATTATTGTTGCCACAGGTCCTATACGGGCTGTCTTCGACACCTTTTTCAGCAAATGTCCGATTTCAGAATAATTTTGACAACTTAATCTCATTTTAATCAAGGTCATTTATAAACGATATTCTTTTGTCTGTTTTTTACCCAACATGTGCAAGGCGACGTCAATATAGCAGGCTCTGAAGTAAACTGACCAAAGAAAACGTGGGCAAATTAAAAGCCCCAGGCTGGTAAAAACAAAACAACACAAAAACAAAACAACTAAAAAAAAAACAAATTAAAGAACGCAAAAAATTCATTATAGGGCAACAAATCATTTATACTGTTGGAGAATTCAGTCGTTCATAAACTTCTCATCCATGGAATACGAACACAACAGCCGATACCGACGATAAGAAGAACAGCCAAGACGATTAACACTATACCATATACTGGCAGTCCTGCATTAATGGTGTTGAAATTTAGCATGAATGCATGCATGCATGCAGCCTAACGTCAATAATCTATTGACGTCAGATACACACATTGATTTAATGAAAAAGACTTCTTTAGAAATATTACAAAATATATCGTTTCTATGCTGATCAGACTACAATTTGCTTATTAATTCATTATTCATGTACAGTGTCTGCCAACGATGTGCACCGAACTCGGTAGACTGCCCAACGATAAATAATCTAGACTTGAGTTACAACATTACAATATGAATAAAATTGCTGTTAAATTCACTATTTTCTTGTCGGTTTGCATGTGACAATCTTTGCAACAATATGACCACTCCTTATGTTGCATGATGCGCTCAAATTGACAAGACCGAGAACTAGAATAATTATCTCCAGTTTCGGCGTGCATATCACTGCAGTTGTAACCTGGCACACTGGCGACGTTTGTTCAACACTCACAAGCAGAGTACAGAAGCAGGCGTCGAAAGCGCACTAGAAAGAAGTCGACAGAGACAGTCTTGACAGATCAGCAGCTCTGATGTAGACCTTTACAAAATCAACTAAGTAGCAACTGAAATCCCTTTTGGATAGTCGTTGGTTTACAGTGTTCATACAGCATCGTTAACAATAACGTCGCTGTTCTTTGAACTCATTTGAAATAAAGTTTAGGTATGCCTATCTGAAAATGGTGCCTTTCACATTGGGCGACTATACTTGTGATATACTATATGCTGTGACCACGTTGTCGACACAGAAGCTTGGACACAGCCGATTTTGTTCGATTTACTAATGCATAACACATGAAAAAGTAAAAACAACTTTTGACGCACAATTTTGAAAAATAAATAACATTTTACCGCTTACGTTGTACCTTGTTTTATTAAGTTTAATAAATAAATATCAGTTGCCTTCTCATCAATCCCTTCCTTGAGTTTATTCATCAAGTATTAACCTTGTTGAAAATTAATTTGAGTTCAACTGTGCTGTATTGTACATATAGTACGGGGGATTTATTTTGGCGTCTCGACCTCTTAGGTCGCGCTTTTTTGTTAGAAAATTACTGGCATCATACAATACATAAATTCGCCAATATTTGAAAATCAGAATAGCCGCCGTATCTGCCTCAACTCAACCGGAAAAAATAATTTTATATTTCATAAATATAAGACGGTAAACACTACATTTCCTTGGTGGGCTCTAAGATGAACCCACTTTTAGAATCTGAAAATTCTACAACGATATGGGTCCCTCACCAGACTAACACACTCAAGACACACGAAGGATTTGTTTCCGTTGTGTGGGTATTCCCTATGTGGGTGAATGGTATCGGAACGGGTTTCAATGTTGTTGACAATTCAAAATCACAAAATTGTAAAACCTCAGCCTACCACAGCTTTTATTGAACATGCGGTCCGGTGGAAGAATCTTGTACCTTTTCCTCCTGTCGTAGGCCTTACAGTCTTCTTTGAGAGGCTTGAGCAATGACATACTGATGAGACGTCGATTTATATATTTTCATATAAATTGTTTGCCTCTGTGTATTGCCAATAAATAATGAAGCATATTTGTTTTTACCTATCCTCAATAGCAACCTCATCATGTCATGTGTCATGAACAAACTTTAATAAAAAAATGAAAGAATGTGTGTATTGTACTTCAGTTATTAGATTGAGACGACTTGATCAAAAAAGTTACTTGCATCTCGTACTGAATGATATCAGTGAGCTTTTATTGTGAGTTTTCATCGCATATAAAACAGATAAACTAATCCATCGCAAACCGTGACGAGAAGTTTTGAAAAAAATGTCATATTCTGTAATGCAGATATTATATAATTACACATCATTATATGTCTTTGAAGCAATTTGACTTTCCAAGATGAGTCATATTAGAAATTGTAGTAAACTTTCCTTTAATACATTAAAATTGATATGAACCCTTGAAATTCATTTAAAAAACAGTGGTAAGAAAGGCTGTCTTTACGATAAACACCTATAAATTATGATTACCAACTTCTAAGAACATCGTCGCCAAGAATGAACCTGTACCTAAACTATTCGATGCCCTTTGCATCGTTCACTAAAATGTGTGAAATGGAAGCAATTGCATTAATATTTCAGATTTTTTATTTTGTTGACAGTTGAATAACAAATGTAAACAGTTAGTTGAAAAGACTGAACTTAAACTAAAAACTTCAAGTACATTATACCGATTAAAAACAAAGGAATAACATCCGCTCTCTGATTATGTCTCAATATTTGTGATGATATAATATGAACAAAACTCGCTTATCTACGACTGTTGTGAAAACGAAATACAAATAAACAAACAACTTTTAAAATTAATAAAAATAGCATCACTCAAAATATCCGTTTGACGTGATTTGATTAAAAGATCAAATTGTAGTAGGTCTTATCTATGATCGTAATATCGTAAGATAGTAATTATACATTTACACAACAGTCACATGAAATATACTTTGAACAGATGATAGCTCAAAAAGCGCTAGATTAGTGTAACAAGTAAACTGTTCTTAACGTGCATTTGAATAGTAATAGTGGTAAAACAAATGCAAATCTTGGATATATAATATGATCTTTTGAAGGAAATCAATTATGGTTGGAATACTTGGTTATAAGAAAGACACCGCCGTTATGTCCCACACAACTAAAACCTGTCTACAAACAGTTATATTATCTGCGTTCATAGATTTTTCAGTATTAAAATTGTCATTGCGTTTGAAGGTAAGCTGTTTTCACCAATGCTAAATTATACACTGCGAAACATCCAAGAGAGTAGTTTTATCCCTACAATGACATATTAGAGAAAATTTGCTATTTTGATTATCTGAAAAGATGAAATACCAAAACTCTCTATTAATTACTAGTAATTCTAGGAAGTTCCATTCGTCGACTTGTGAGATAGACAGACTACAAAGAGACCGTTAGTAATGATGTACAATGCTCCAAAATCTTAAACTACAATACATATTATCGATGCTAGAGCATAGAGTACGTTACATTTCGATGTATCGTAATTTAAGTATTATTTCGTACAAATCGCATTGAATGTATTGCTACATATACGTCACCCTTAAAATATACAAATGGTTGATTTTATTTCTCAGGTTAGGGCTTAACTGTCATTCAGACTTTCTCGTAGCTTGCTAATAAAGTTTTCATGGCTGGTTTGAATCACTGATGAGGATTTCAATTCTTCTTTCAAAGCCTTTGCTTTCTGGAACCTTTCACGTATGTTCCTCTGATCAATCATATGTATGATACGTTTCCGCCATTCCTCAATGTCGCTTTTTCGGTCGGTGTCGTCCACCCCTACCTTAACAACCATCTCCTGTCCAATTAAACCGAAGTGCATTTTCATCAACTCAGCGAGACCAGAGTGTTGAGTAATAAGGACTGGAACTCCTGCTGCGATTGCTTCCATACCAACCATACCAAAGGGTTCACTCCTCGAAGGCATGATGACGAGATGGCTTTCCTGCAATTTGTCCATTATTTTCTGTTGTGTACAATACGGGTGTAGTATGGTTTCAAGGAATTTAGACTTGTTGTATGCCCCAAAGAAAGCCTTGCTGTCCCAATGCTTGTTATCAGGGATTCCTATGATATCCCACAGTGGGGGATTTATTTCCACTTTGTTAAACAATTCGCTGACTTCACTCAGAGCCTCAGTTATGATGTCATATCCTTTAAGGCGATGAACTCCATCAACACGACCCATCGTCAAGATTCGAACAGGATGGTGTGGTTCAGGTGGTGTGATTTCCAAGTCAAAGAATCCGTCATCGGGTAAAGGAATGTACTCAATGTGATCCACTTTCTTTTTAAACCTGCGATCGTAGCGATCGAATATACGGGGGCCGATGGAGAAAAAGACATCTGATTGATTTGCTATTTCGGTAATATTGTTTTCTCTGTCTTCAGTCTTCGTGAGATTTGCTCCCTCTTTGTGAACGTCCGTGAATTCTGGTGTAATGTGGACAAACTGAAATACCCTCTTTCCATGGAGTCTGATTTTTCCTATTTCTTTTGCGCCCTTCGCCGTGACTGGTATGTGACCGATTATGACATTTGGGTTTATTTTATGCAGAATGTTGTCTGGAAAATGGATAGCATGGTGTGTGTTGATACTCTCTAAATTAAGAGGAAGTGTGTCGTTCTCGACAGCAGGAACTATTATATGCCTTTGTTCTCTGCATCCAGTTTTTCTCGTCTGATGGTTTGTATAAAGTTGTCACGTAAACATTGAAACCAGCATCTTTGGCGAGTCTGGCGATTTGTCGATGAACAGTCGAAATGCCACCCTTTGACGTTCCCCATTCATCGTTCAAAATTAGGACACTGCCACTGTTGAAGAAAATTGAAAACATAGATGCATTGAAAAAAGCACTTGTCATATGAGAATGTCTGGATGTTCCAAACATCCACGTCCTCCTTAATTTATAATATCATCTATTTCTATAGTTTTTAAAACTTCCCATTTTCCTTTCTTCCTCTTCTCATTTGAATATTTATAGTCTACAAATAGAACGTGGTCGTTAACATTTTATTCGAATGTTGCAATTTAATATTCACACAAAATATTGAGCCTCACAATCACATATCAATCGAGAAAGACTCAATCGTAGTTTTTAGAATATTATACAACTTTTCGAAGGCAAATATCAGTAATTATATTCTTTATCATTATCTGTTCTGTCTATGATTACACATGAGTCTCCTGACTTCCTCTCTCCACTTTGCAACATGTCTTAAAATAAAAGGACTGCATAAATAATACATTAACAACAACGGCCATCTCTTATCAATGTCACAAAACGCCATATAATAGCAATGACAGTTCAAGTAATGCATTGCCATGGTTTTCATCCTCCCAGGATAGTGACTTTGTCAATGTGAGGTTTCCTTTGCAAAAAAAAAAAATAAAATAAAATAAAATAAAAAGTTTCTACCTGATAATACTGAATTTCCGACTACTGTATTGGTTCACGTTTTCTTGACCTGGTGACAAAGATAAATTCATTTATATCTCCATCCGATGCCTTTGACCTGCCAGAAACTTGTAATTTGGTGTAGCGCTATGACGCTATCCTACCCATTAACATTGCGGCTAGTAGAAACCGTCTTGTCGTAATTGTTGTTTGGCCTTCAGATATCATGTTGACTACAAATTATAAGTCGAATGAGTCGAATCTTTTTACCTGAACGAATTTGTTTTAATTGGAGCAAAATATATTTGTAAATTTCGCGTGGTTTTCGTAGGCTTTTATTATTAGTGTTGGAATTCAATTATTTAAATTTTCCTTACCGAAGTTTAAACAAAACATTCAGTCATTCAATTTCGATTCGTGTACTACACATGTTGTCAAATGATGTGTATATTCAAATAATTCAGCGGTGAGAGGATCTGTTCCAAATTTGTGCATTGAACATTTAAACAGACGGATTCTGTAAATAATGTGGATATCATGGTCATGTTGAAAAAAAAATATTTAAACCGACTGTGTAACTATTGGATAGCCATCAAAGTATTAAGTAGAGCGATTTTTACTAGGCTAACGAAATATACAGTTCACGATATAGTATTTATGTTCATTTTTTGTTCGGGGAATAGCTAATGAAACAAAATGAGTTAACCAATAATCGCAACAAACATCAAAATATTATAATCAATATGATATTCTATACCTTGCCCGACCGGCATAGTTTTCAGATTATTTGTATCTTCTTTCTCGGAATCTTTAGAGCCTTTTTTAGTCTGTTGGGTGTAAAATAATACTCTGCTGATTTACAATAAAAAATGAACTAGTGTCGTCATGCTGTTGTTCGCTAGTAACAACAGCAACATATCTCGGTTCACATTTTCTTGCAATGTTAATCAGACTTTAAAGAGAAAAGGCGACCAGACAGAGATACTCGAATGAATCAATGAGACAAGTCTATATCGAAAGATAGCTTATTTGCTGTGTAGGAATTGCAAGATGTATTTGTACAATTTCCTCAAAAAAGACTCACCAATTTTCCCACAAAGCGAAGGGTAACATTTTTGCTTCCATTGTAACTAAATGTTACTGATCCCGTATGTAAATCTTTTTCCAGTTTGCCAGGAAGAAGTTTTACTTGTAGTTGGCAGTGGTTCTTCTGTTTATGATTGCATGTGATTTTGCCACATTTATACATTCGTGAAACTCAAAGTCATCATTGATATCAACATTGATTGTCTCTTTGTTTTCTATGTCGATATCATGTGTAAACTCCAGTGTATCGTGATCAGACTTCGTGTAATTTTGCGTCTTCCAATATTTTATCCTCTCAGTAGCATTCTCGCTTTCAACACAGTCTATAAGTAAGTTGTCTTCATTCATGACGCTCTGTAATAGTATCAAGTTGGCAAAGTATCTTTCAGTCCATAATCTTTCGACATAGTCGCAAAGGGCGTCAACAGCTATCGATGTGCCTTTGATATTGTTATAAAGATTTATGCTGGCAATTCCAAGGGCAACATAAGTGTATCTATACATGCGAGAGAGAGAGAGAGAGAGAGAGAGGAGAGAGAGGAGAGAGAGAGAGGAGAGAGAGAGAGAGAGAGAGAGAGAGAGAGAGGGAGGGAGGAGAGAGAGAGATTTGTCATTGTCATCTTTTGAAATATGATTTACCTCTCTTTAAGATCTTCCATTCTTATGTTACCAAAAAAGTAAATGGCGACAACAAATGTTGTCCTCGAAAAGAGTAAACGCAACGCTATACGACTTAACACGATGGCTTGAAGAATTCAGATATAAACACCTCGAAATCAACAAGTGATAGTATCAATGATAGTGAAAAGGAAAACAGATTGAAAATATATAAAATAAAAATCACTAACTGCAAATAATACTGACCCTGAGAAGTGATCAGTTTTGAAAGTAACCGACTCTCTGTGAACATATAGTGAACATAATTGGTGATGTCACGCCATTTATTGTCGATTAGATAATCTTCAAAAAGGAGCGTTATGAGTTGTTTGTCATCCTTGTCGAGTTGATTTATCACGGGTAACGTTATTGTTATCTCTTTTCGGAACTGCACTTTTCTTCCATGCTTTTCTCTTAAATATATAGTCGGACTGAGTGCTTGTTCGACATCTTGGCCAAGATGGCGGAACGCTGCTCGGACTACAATGGGGTTAGGGTACACAATCTAAAAATAACGAGACAGATATCCCTGATATTAATAGCAATTTATGTATTGGTATACATCTTTCCAAAAATATCGACAGTCATGTGGCTGTCTTGAATAACTTAAGACAACCAATAATAAACATAATATATGCCTCTAACAAAATATAAAGCCTTAATAAATGAATTCGGAAGATAGTAGCAAAGGAGAAGGATGGACTTTCGGTATGCAAAGACAAACATTTGACTTACCGTTATGTAATACACTAATGGTTCGAGTGTTGCCTTTGGTGGAACACTTATTCTTAAAAGTCTGTTCAGGCGACACGTATATTCACAACCTCTAACATCAACTCTAAATTGATCTTGATATGGCTTTGACTTCACAATGTAGTAACCAGAATTCGAGATACTGGCGATGACAACATCATCTACCTGCGGGCAGAGTGTAGAAACGTCATTGTTGTCGTGAGTTATCTTTTTTAAACCCCATTAAAAATAATTCCTGCTCTGTTGATTTTATGGATGGCATATCTCATCTTATGAGCCTGAAATCATATCTTATCACAACTGACAGTAATCTTAGGCAAACTGTAGTAGATAATGTATTATGACTGTTTTTGAATATAATTCAGCGTACACTGTTAAATGTTTTGTTGCAATTCACGCAATTCATGCTTGTGCAGGACCCGGCCTGATGAAACTTAAACTGAATTAACTGATACATAGTCCGCGTTTTTTTAAACTTACCTCCGCGATTAATTAAAGATAAGACATGCAACCTTCATTATTTCCTGCTTTTTATGACGCATTCAAGTTGAACAGTACATAAATTTTATTGCCGTATGTCTTTATCAACGCAGTCAAGGTGTCTGAGCTTATTTTGGTCACTGGTTATTTTATTCTGCTTTGGTAATGAAGTTGCTCAACCACACCTTAAAGACGTCAAGCATGATTCAACATAAACGTACCTGAGTTGACGGTAGCTCGTTCCATGTAGCTCCATTATCACTTGTCATAATCGAATGCGGTCTTGTTGTCTGGTTGGTGTCCATCTCAAATCCAAGTGCAAGATCCGCTCTGAAGACATCGTTGTTCCAGTAGAATACCTGGATAACATCTGATTCGATGTACTCGAATTTTCCCATTTTTGTGGTGTTTGTATTTCGTCCGTGGAGCGCGTAGCATAGATAACACCAGGGACTTCACGGACTTCCCCATGACAACCAAGCAAAAGCGCGCCGGTAATACGTGAGCCTGCAAAAATAAGTGTATTACATGAATTGTTTCCCTGTGTTAAATCATCGTATACAAGGATTTTAATGCGGAGCCGTTTAACTTCCAGCTGAAGGCGAGAAGTTGTGCGCCTCAGCGAAGACTAGGGTATGCGGACAGTATTCTTAAGGCCTTTCCTTTGATTTTGATGGATATACAATATTGCATCAAATTGCAAAATATTGCCTCGATTTTTGTTTTATTTCCTAGTATTACATTCATTTAATGACTAAAACCGCCCATCAATCAGGAGATTGTAAATGATATACTTTATACTTTCATTCAGGTTGACATTTTGATACACTCAATGGCATATTTACAAATCAGACAAGCGGATTTTGTCACATGAATATGTTAAATAATAGACAGGTTTGGCTACACCTTTTGCGTTGGCGTGATCGCACAATGTCACGACTTTCTGCGATAACGTCATCGAATTGTGCGTGCGTTCTTGGAGTACACGGAGCCGGCGTCGCGTATTTACGAGGAGACAACTGATTTCATGTAAGTTGTAAACCTGTAAATTGTTTCGCATCTTTAAAGAGCAAAACATTATGTAGACCGTGAATTATGCATGCAAATTATTAGTTGGTCATGTGATTGTGAAATGCTCAAAAGGTATTCATCTATTAGCATAGTCGTCCTGATGCGACAGCGTACCGGGTAACCATTGAATCATCCCTTTTGATGCAGAAACAGATACGGGGACCTGAGACGAAGCATCTTTTCCATATCAATTTTTGACAGTATTGTGCTGCATTTATGCTCGTTATACTACTACAGTACTACCAATGATAAAATCTGTAGTGAATATTAACTAAAAAAATATTTCTTTAATTTGGTTACAATTTATAGACAGCTGTGACACTGTCGACTGTGGTACATAATGCGTGGTCAAATTGATATTTGCACGCGAGTGTGTACGCCACTGCCAGCATGGATTTTACTCGTTCACGTTCATGTAAAACGTGAAGCCAAACCTGACTATTGTTTAGCGCTGTCCGCCACAACACTGCCGCCACCGGTCTCCGCTGGTGTCATCGCGTCAATCTCGATCCCGGTCGACAATGTTTATGTCGTAAGATTGATGTTTGCTCTGTCCTTTTACACTTGCCGGAAACTATAGTATGGTTTGTTGTCAACTTTCGACAATACATCCGAAGCTCAAGACAACTGATCTGTAGGTTTTCGCTAGTTCTACTTCGCCCGTTCGATTCCGATCGAGACTTCGCGGATTTTTATGTAATGAAGCAAATATATCATTGTTTCGAATGACTTGATGGCTTATGCTATGTAATGTCTCTTTCTGAATATCATAAAGTACTTATATATTCTGTTGAAATTACCGTAAGTTTAGTTTTCACTGTTCTCGCCAAGTGCATGTAAGAACGAAGTCAATATAGATTACGACCCAGTTGCGACGTACTAAGCTTATCGATGGACATATCACATTGCTTGCGTTGGGTCTGTCGAGCTCTGGCATCCCGATTGGTTATTGGGAATAGCTAAAGCTTCAGCGACTCGTTATTTCGTAGGGCATGCCTTCCATGTCTGTATTTATCGCATCACCCTCTCGTATTTGTTGTGAGAATACGGTATCGATCGCTACAGATCGGTCAGTGCTCGCTCGCGTACATGAAAAAAAATATCCTGTAGAACATGAGTTAATGATGGTTTTTGTTTACCTTACGTTAGTCTACGTCACAAAGGGGGATATCCGGGCCAGGTCATGTGATGTTAAGAGACATATCTTTATACTTTTTTAAAGAAGAAAATTAGATTGACAACAAAGTAAAGATAAAAATGACAAAGTTAATAATAGTCAATTGTTATAAAATTTTGCTGTCCGCTTATTTGAAAGGGCAGCTAAAGGGAGCTCGGTCTTGATAGTTTGTGTTAGAATCTTACCGTATCTCGTACTCCTGGTACAATATTAATGAGGTATGATTTATCCTCTGGTCACTGGTCAACAAACAGGCAGGAATAAAGTAACTGAAGGGCAATTCTTCAGACCAACGACTCCCAACTGATAAAAGAACAGAAATGAAAAGTTTTTTACTCTCATTATTCAGCAAAATCTAAAGTCACACACTTATATACTGGAAAAATGTCAGACTAAAAATTAACTATATTTTAATATTCGTAACCACATGCATTATTCACTGGAAAAATGGCAAGACTAGAAGTGATCAATATTTCAATATTCGTAGCCACATGACCCAAGTTTGAAACAATAAGGCTTTCTGTATGTTGTTGTAGTTAAGTAATATTCACTATCAGGTGTGCAAATGCGATATGTATTTCGAATAAATTCTAACGTCAAAGCTAAAAAATAATTGCATTAGATTTTAGTGACTACAGTCAATAATGAAATGACAATGCAATGTTATTGTTTACATTTGAATTCTAGTGGGAACCATAATTCACTTGTCAACAATAATAACGCAGTATACACATGTACTAGCCCTGCGTACGATGATGTGTGTTCCCAGCGTTATACGGCCTCTAACCAGAGCTCTGCTGACGGCGAATGTGCTATTCGGGTAGGCATAGATCGGATTCAAGTTGATTTCGGTCTAAGGGAGCCGTCATTATTTATGGCCTGGGGGGGGGGTCGGAGGAATCTGAGGGGGGGTCACTCAAAAAATCGAAAGCTACAGGGGGGGGGTTGCTCAAAAATGGAGAACAAGAAAGGGGGGGCTACTCAATTTTGTTGACATGTATTGAAGCATTTAGTGGAGTTACGAATTAATAATAGTAAAGATATGTATATTCATACCCGGTATTTGTGTACACACACACACATACACACATAATATATATATATATATATATATATATATATATATATATATATATATATATATATATAAATCATAATACAGGTGGTTTCAAGTAGAAACTAAAATCTCATTACACTATGTGTTTCACGTTATTGTGATCTTCAGACGAGAATGATCAGCGATTCGACGTGGCAAGCCGTATGTTAGAGGCTAGTACTGAGTACATTTTTCAGTATTTCCTGATTAAAGATTGATATACTTGCCTGATCATTAATGAGAAACGTCTGCTTTCTATATTCTACATTGTATAGGTTACCGATAGGGGAAAATGTGTAAAGCAAGCTTATTCTGATGCTATAAAGTTTAAAACCAGTTGAATGCCTTGACAACAAACCCATCTTTTATTGCAGGAAAATAATAATAAATAATAAATGTGAATAAATGTATATCTGTCGCTATTTTTTCGGTTTCAAAAAATATAGTTGAAATCAGTGAACTGAAATATAAGTTTTGGAATACTGTCTCAGATTTATTTTCCTTTGAGTTTTTTATACGAAAAAAATACTCGCCAAGTGCCACCAAATAACACCATTTTAATCTCTATTTTTCAAAGCTCCAATGGCAGGAGGGGGGACACCCCCTTTTTACCTCCCCCCGCGACCGCTTATGCGGTCTCTTGTGGTGCTTTTGCACCACATCTTCCCCCTCTTGAAAAAAAATCCTACAGAATAACTGCATGTCACCAGAGCACTGGATACAGACCTGTACATCAGCCCCTGCCACAGCAATTGGAACCTCCTTCCGACAAAGACCTATACCACAGGGTTTAATAAGGGTCTGTACAGGGCCTGTCGCAGCAGCAATCCATTTTACTGTATAGATATTTAACTTTCCCAATTTTTTTTTTTTTTTTTTTTGGGGGGGGGGTCGGGGGGTCACTCAAATTTTCTGTGGCAGAGAGGGGGGGTTACTCAAACACGTCATGGTTGGCAGGGGGGTTACTCGAAATTTTGGAGTTTCGAAAGCAATTCCTCCGACCCCCCCCCCCAGGCTGTAAATAATGACGGCTCCCTAAAGTAGTTACAAAAGTATTTCGTGCTCCGTCCAAAGTGGGACTGTATGTTACCGGTTTAATCTATGTCCCGGCGTCAGCAGGGCTGTGGTGGGAGGCCGTATAACGCCGGGAACACACAACGTCGTACGGAGGGCTGAATGTTGTGCACAGTAACATGCTTTGGGGAGTAGAAAATATTATGTTTGATTTCAGAAACAAAATAGTGAATAAATAATCAAAAGTTAGCAGTACTTGCCCTTTAATATAACCTCACCTTTAGGTCTTGTACATTGATTATTTTCCCGGAAAACATTATCAGCCATTGTATGATCGAAAGATCTGACACCATATCCAAGTAGAATGCCTGTGTAATGCGACAATACAGCTACAAACACCATGAAGAATAGCGCCACTCCTTTTCGTTTCCATACCAAGTCTGCAGTAAAGAATTGACATACTCAATCAATTTTTAGAACGTCAATCCACTAATCCACTGTCCGACTATCTGTTCCATTTCAAATGAACATGTACAAATACGGCATGTTGTCACTTGCACACATTTGAGCAGTCAATTGAGAACAAACCATGGAAAATATTATCGTTTGCCCTAATTTAAAAAAAAAAATCGTATTCCGTCTGTAATTATTGGATTGACTGTCCTCTGAATTTCAGTCACTGAATGTTAAGGTAATAAAATAATGTTAGACCTTTAAAGAATCATCACATTCTGTCAAAGATTTTTAGGCTTTTTCTATCGTCCCGGCATAAAATAACATAACGACACTGTAACCTTGTGCGTTGGGAGGTATCTGTCCGTGATTCTTTGTGTAATAACTTAGGGGGCTATTTCTGCAGTACTTCATAACTTGAAAGTTTCCCCCCGGGAAACATCTTTCTGCGAGAACTCCTACTTACCTGTCACTATTACTTTTGGGTTATCTCATTTGCTGCCTTCCAGAACGAGGCAAAATTTAAATACACGTGATCTCATCCCAGGCGGAAACCGCCATGAGATTCCATATTCAAACAGTTCTCAACCTCCAAAATAGACTATCAAAATAGTGGGGAGGAGGGAGGGAGGAGTGACAGGTAAGTAGGAGTTCTCGCAGAAAGATGTTTCCTGGGGGGAAACTTTCATTCTGCTTCATCCTCCTACTTACCTGTCACTATTACTTTTGGGTTACACAGAATCCAAAGCTTAATTGGAGGAGGGTATGTCAAACAAATACTCCCAACCTAGGTAGAACCACACCTCAAAGAACCTAAAGCAAAACTAGCTTCCATAGGCACATCCTTGAGGTAAAAGTTAATAAAGGTATTTGGAGAAGCCCAAAAACCAGCTTTACAAATGTCATCCACTGACACTCCTTTAAACAAAGCCCACGAGGCAGCCATAGCTCGCGTATCATGTGCTCTGATGGGATGCACAAGTCTACAATGGCCATCGGAAGAATCATAGGCAAGTTGGATTGTATCCCTTAACCATCTAGAAATAGTGTCCTTGGAAGCTGGACCATGTTGACCTGGAGACACCTTAATGAACAACTGTTCTGTATTACCACGAAGGTGTGCAGTCATCTTAATGTAGTAACGAAGAGCCCTACAAGGACAAATAAGTTTATCCTGAGGATCACTTGAAATATTTTCAAGACTCGGAATGAATATCTCTGTACCAACACGAGATACAGATTCATTCTTTGCCAGAAAACCTGCCCTAGGCAACAATCTAACACCTGTAGGCTCCCATCTGAGATAAGCACTGTTGATAGACAAAGCATGAATCTCACTACGTCTACGCCCAGACGCCACAGCTATGAGAAAAACAGTCTTCATAGTTAAATACTTCAATTTAACCAGATTCACTAATAGGCTCGTAAGGAGCTGGCCTTAATGAGTCTAACACCAAAGGAAGACTCCAAGAAGGCAAAAGTCTCCTTTGAGGAGGACGCTTAACAAAAAACCTTTAATCAGACTATCCAAAAGAGGATGCTGACCTACACTATGTTCACCATAACTCGGAAGGAAAGAACTCAGCGCTAAACGATATGTTGAAATAGTTTGGGGCTTTAGACCTCTAGCCTCAAAAAGAAAAACCAGAAAATCACCCACAGAACTTAGAGGTGGATGCATGGGATCGACATCATGTTCTTTGCACCAATCACTGAATACTCTGAACCTGTAATTGTATGATTTAATGGTTGATGATCTACGAGAGTTCGCTGCATATTCTGCAGCTCTCGCTGAAAATCCCTCTGAGCAAAAACGTTTCTTGACAGTTTCCAAGCAGTCAACTGGAGGACTGATGGATCTGGGTGAAGAAAACCCGACAACGGTTGGCTCAAAATGTCTGGGGTCTCTGGTAGCTTTATGGAATCTCTATTAGCAACTCCAGCAATCGAGGAAACCACGGTTGTCTTGGCCAATTTGGCGCTATCAGAATGACAACACATCCTCGTGTCTCATCTTGCTTAGTACTCTGGGAATCAGAGACACTGGAGGAAACGCGTATGCGAACATGTTTGTCCAAGGAACTGAAAAGGCATCCACTGCCTCTGCTCTTTGGTCTGGAACTGGAGAACAATACACCTGCAGGTGGGCATTGTGTGCGGTTGCAAACAGATCTATGTGAGGCCTGTCTAACACCTTGAAAAGGGACTCTACCACCTGATGTTTTAACATCCACTCTGTTGGGTAGGTCGTCTCCTGGACAGAGCATCTGCTATTAGATTGCACCTGCCTGGTATGTGAGCTGCCCTGATCCTGATATTTCTGATAATGCACCAATTCATAAGATGCCAAGTGAGGATGCAGAGAGATGGAGACCGTGTTCCCCCTTGCCTGTTCAAATATGATACTACGGTTGAATTGTCTGACCTTACAAGAACCAATCTCCCTAAGATATGACGGACGAAGGCCTTTAAACTTTCCCATACTGCCTGAAGCTCGAGAAAGTTTATGTGCTCTTGTCTCTGGGCTACTGACCAGACTCCTGAAATGGTAAATCTCCCATATGAGCCCCCCAACCTTGCATTGAAGCATCCGTGGTATTGTAACATCTGGGGCTCCAGGGACAGTGAAACTCCCTTGAAAAAATTGACTCTGTTGGTCCACCAATGAAGATGCTGTATTACAGGGCGTCTACCTTTATGGGATGACTCAGAGGATTCTGATGTGGTCTCCATTGAGACAGAAGGAATATTTGCACTGGCCTCATGTTCAACCTTGCCAAAGGTATGAGCTGAACGCAAGATGCCATTAGACCTAGGAGGCGAAGAAAATGCCGCGCCGTCTGAAAACTGCCGGGCAAGAGATGACTTACCATTTCGCAAATAGCTTGAAAGCGCTCTGGCATAGGAGTAGCAATCCCTTCCTCCAAATCTATTTTCGCCCCTATATAATGAATATTCTGACTGGGGCAAAGTTCTGACTTCTTTTCGTTTGGTAGCCAGCCTAGACTGACAGCTGTCCTTAAAATACGTGCTGTATCCCGCTGCAATAACCTGATCTGCGTCTGCCTGGCTAGCCAATCGTCCAGATACATGTGAACATAAATTTGTTGCTTTCGAAGAAAGGCACCCAAAACTGCTGTGACCTTGGTAAACACACGGGGTGCTGACGACAGACCGAAAGGCAGTGTCCGAAACTGAAACACCTTGCCCTGCACTGCAAACCTGAGAAAATGTCTGCAGTCTGGGTGAATAAGGATATGTTGATAAGCGTCTGTTAGATCGATTGAAACTGCATAATCCCCTTTTGACAGATCCGATAATACGGAACGTAGAGTTTCCATCTTGAAGTGTTTCTTTTTGAGAAAATGTTTAACGGCGGAGATTTAAAATTGGTCTCCAACCCCCTGATCTCTTTGGAATTAGAAACATTGAGCTGTAAAAACCTTTTGATCTGTCTGTGACAGGCTCGATAGCCCTCTTTGAGATTAATGAATCTATTTCCTGAAGGATAGCATTTCTCTTTCCTAAACCCGACGGAAGAGGAAAATTTATAACCTTGCTTGTAAGAGGGGGAACTTGAAGAAATTCCAATCGATAACCTTCTGAAACTACCCCTAACACCCACGGGTCGTTGGTTATCTTGGCCCAGTGCTGACTGAAAAGAGATAATCTTCCCCTTACTGGCACCTCTGGAAATGGAATTTGAATATTTAACTGTGCTAGATTTACACACTGAGCCACTGGCAAACCGTCATTGCTTAAAAGAATGGTCTCTGGGCTTATCCGGAAAGGGCGGCACTGGTGGTCTAAAGCCCTTATTATCCCTTTTACCCTTAAAGTAATTACTAGGTGTAGCAGAAAAAGACTTCTTTGCAGAAAGTCTGTTTAGTTTAGCGGAAGGCTGCGACTTTGGCTGAAAAGAAGCAGGTCGCTTAACTCCCTGACGTGGTCTAGAAAGGGAGACTATTTCCCTAACATCTCTAGCTGCTTCAGCTTCCTGGTGAAAAATATCTGAGACTTCTCCATGGAAGAGTTTATCACCCCGAATAGGAAGCTTAGTCAAACGATTTCGAGTTGATCTAGTAGAAAATCCATCTGATCAAGGAATAATTCTCTTCTGGCAGAAACTGACAAAGCAATGGCACGCAAGAGTTGAATCATCTGAAGAAGTTAGAGAAAACTGCAAAAATTCCAAACCCTTAGACAATTGGTCATCAGGAATATTAGAGCCTGGCGAAACTGCCGTATGTACAAAAGCAGTTGCCAACAATGAATGTGAAATGCATCTCAGTAAAACTCTCAGGGCTTTATCTACCATAAGATGTCCAAGATCAGCCTTATTGGTAAAACTTCTCAAATCCTTAGCTGAAAAATGTTTCTTATCAGCCGCCAATTTAGTGTGGACAAAACTTTCTACACTAGGCGCTCTGGCAAACTCCTCAAAGTCTTTCTCAAGGAACCTGAAATTCTTGTCTACAGACTTTGTGTACTTAGACACTCTGGGCAAACTCTTCTCAATAGCTGTCCTCTTTGTGCAATCAGTCCCTCAATGGGCAAACGAGGAGCACCTGTAACTGTACTATCTCCACCAAGTAAAAAGGACTGACGTTGACTATGACTGCTATCATCTTTTGTACAGCCAAGCACATTGCCAATAATGTTAATAATGTCATGCCATTTCCCAGACAAAGCTTCTGACATGTCAGCATCAGTAGTAGAAATTTCTGAATGAGTATCAGAATGAGCAATGTCACTTCGCACAATATCCTGTGACTTAGACATAGAATGACTGTCTCCATCTGCGCTCTCATCAAGATCACTCGGAGCAAACAAAGAAACAGAATCAGGATCTCTATACTTGTAGGACGGCTGTGGAACAACTCCCGACACAGTTGCCGTCTCCTGATACTTATCACCTCTGTAGGGTCCACATGTAAATCCCTATTCAGACTGTGCTTTTGGTGTTGGGGCTCCACATGATTGCCCTCTGCTACACCAGCACTCTGAGATTGAGCAAGAAAACCAGCCAACAAAGAAGAAACCTTCTCCGAAAATTGCTCAAATCTAGTGTCCAGAATACCCTCAATCTCGTCCTTAGAAACATACGACTCATCAGAGGGCAAACTAGCAGCTGCACTACTAGCCGACTTCCTGGACTTGTCCTTCTGAGACTTACCTTGCAGCAATTCAGGATTAGTAAAAATGCGCCATAGTTCATCCGACCAATCCTTGCAAATATCACAAGGCTTAGCCTTTGAACACTTGCGACATGCAAGACACTTGTCATGGCTGTCATCAGCAGGAATAATCTTCCTACATCTAGCTGCAGCGCAAACCTTAGAACCGTCACTCGCAGGAACATCACATAGGTCCATGATACAAGCAGAACCGGTAAACCTACAGTACACAAAAACCAGCGCGATAAATTACCATAAGTACAATACACAATGCACGAGAAATGGCTCGCACAGCTGCAGACTGACCAAACACGTCACTGCATTCAAAAGCGTGGAAAGCAAACAATAGCAACACACACTTGCTACAGAAACTCAAAGCAGAACTTCAAACGGCCTGAAAAACTACCGTCAAGCCAAACTGACTGCTAAAAAAGAGCAAATAAACAGGAAATAATAGACGATACCGTAACTCACGCTCCCAGGAAGGAACAGTAGAGCAAAAACGGACGTCAAAAAACCATATACTGGAAGGCTGAAACACGGTGTGTTTACACACACCGAGGCAAATGAGAACTGTTTGAATATGGAATCTCATGGCGGTTTCCGCCTGGGATGAGATCACGTGTATTTAAATTTTTGCCTCGTTCTGGAAGGCAGCAAATGAGATAACCCAAAAGTAACAGTGACAGGTAAGTAGGAGGATGAAGCAGAATGTATGTTTATCGGCATCTTCATCTAATGTTCAGTAAAACCAATTTGTCGTTTTGCTTATGTTGCTTCTTTGTGAACTTACCTTGTCATTGTTATCTTTAAGGGCCATCAAGGAAACGGCACGCATTCAAAATAAGACTGCATTTAAATTCCACATTCAATGGTTGAATGAGACACACACCTTTTTCCATAAAATAGTATATAAATTCCAAAAGGGGCTATATCGTAATACATACACACTCAGATCAGCTTCGAATGCAATTCAGGAAAAGGGCTACCTGTACATCTGTTTATCAGTTGATAAGACTTCATTAAAAGCAAGGCAATCATACGCAAAATTTATAACATACTTTCTTTAAAATGCTAATTAATACAGAAATAGAGTCTGACAAAATACATCAACTAGGCAAATCTTGAGCCCTCTTGTTTTAGTGTTGTCGCCAATATGCATGGGGGTTCGTATTCGTATAGACCCCGCCGACGCCTGAACTGTCGACGCACTGTGTACGGTTTCCACTACATACAACACAGGGGTCAAGTGCGGTGTCCAGCCTCCAAAAATCATGTAATGAAATCAATATTTTCACAGACTACGACAATAATAATCCGAACAATATAAACACAAGAGTGTACCGCCTGTATATTCCGAAAGAATTACGTGAATATTTTTGCGGAAACAACGAACTCGAAGCTGATCGCGTTACCGAGAGTTCCGTAAGCATTGCAACCAGGGTCACGTGCGGCGTTTACAGTGTTCGCGCTGTCAAGATTCATTCGATGTTTGTTCCAGAAAAATAGCGTCTCTTCGTCTGAGGCAAATTTCTAGGCCTATACTGTCTTTGAAATATTGTATAACTTTGCGGAAGGTACGTGTAGACAGAGAGGTCGTCTGGCATTTGCTCTATACACGGAATGAACGTGAAGGCCACGTTCTTCACTCAAACAACTTGCGCACGGCGTATTGATATTTTTCCTAAAGTAGTTCAAAAATTTAAACGCAGAATCGTCATGAGAAACCTTCTTTTACTTTGCCAAAAATAACGAATTCTTGGCTTGTGCATGTGATAAGTATATTATTCCCTAATATTTTCTTCGTTCAGCTCGGAAAATACTGGTGACGTAATGACCGTGTCACAATTCGTCTTCGACTCGTGGTGACAGGGTCATTACGTCACTCGTATTTTCCGAGCTGAACGAACAAAAATATTAGGGAATAATATCTTATTATACTGTAACTCAATATCGTTAAATATTATACCTTTTGTTAAATCTGTCTGTGACCCCTTATCACAATTAGGACGACGTTGTTTGGCGGCATCTTCCGTAGTTTCTCTCAGTAACTCCTTACTTATCATGTTGGCTATTTGCTGTTCTAAGTCTATACATCTTGCCTGTAACAATTCAATTTGGCGAGACTCTCCTTCAAGTTGACCTGCATATATTGACCAGAAAACAACGTACATGATCGTCAGTAACGACTTTTCATTTTTTTAAATGTTAACGATGTTAAAAGTATAAGATGAAAGTTGTCTGACATGAAGATGCAATTACGATCAATCGAATGTACACAGTAGGTGCAAACGACACGGCACTGGCACACATGTATATGGGTGAGAAAAATCAATCACATGATCTTTTGTAGAGCTGTACTTTATCATATCGATATAATTGTAATTCTGAAACATTGTGATGCTACCAAAGTTTAGGCAAACGCAAAATTTACAATGAATTATCATTATATACGTCAAGTTCTGTCATCGTGTCAACATCGCCCTTCCAACGTGCACTCTATTGAGATGTCATCACTCTTGGTGGTACTTGTCACGTGCACAGCAGAAAACGCCATTGTTTTTTTGTTTTGAAAGTTTATTTACAAAACAGCTTTTCTAGGCGGCCGCAACGTAATGAACGTATTTGTGTGCCGGGATTGGTAAGAGGTTAGCTAAGAAGAGTACTTCAACGTAGTATAGTTTTTTTGTCTTCATCATGATAATATGACTTGGAAAGACATTTCTTACTAATAAACTAACGAGGCGCCAAATGTATAAAAGTCAATTTACACAATCACACTTATTTTAGATATAGAACAGACAGAAAAAGTAAACAAAGAGGGATTTTCAATGAATACATACATACACATATACATCATACGTACGCATATACGCACATACATTCGCACATACATGCATAAACACATAAACACATACATACATACATACATACATACATACATACATACATACATACATACATGTTATATATATATATATATATATATATATATATATATATTATATATATATATATATATATATATATATATATATATATATATGTATATATATACGAAAATGGATGATTGCTTAGCACATGAAACAGACTGTAGAGTAACAACTACAAGTTCCTAGATTCTCAATATATATATATATATATATATATATATATATATATATATATATATATATATATATATATATATATATATATATATATATATATATATATATATATATATATATATATATATATATATATAATATATATATATGATAAGCCCGAGTACGTGGGCTCTTCTGGTATATAAAGTCAAACCCGACGATACAATGTCGAGGCCGCAGCCCGAGACATTTATCGTAGGGTTGGACTTTATATACCAGAAGCCCGAGTACGAGGGTTTTATCCGACTTAAAAACTATCGCCCCTAACTGATATATTTTCGTTTTCAATGTGTTTACGTCAACCGTCCCCTTTGTCAATGTAACATGTTTAGGATATGAATTAAAACTTTTATTTGTGAAATAGCCTTCCAATGTAATGGAACATCCTATAAATGCCCTAGGACATATTATGTTTGTACCACAGCAGATTTTGTGTTGCAGCTGGTTTCCGCTGTGTTACCAAATTTGAATATTAAAACGTACCAGATGTCTACAGAATATGACAAGTTCACTTTTGATTGGACAGTACTTTACTACGGCGCTGTCATTCGTTTCTGGAATTTGGTGACCAAGGCTTTACGAGTAAATAAAACACCCTGAATTGAGCACTCTGATTGGTCAATCAACAGTAGATAGTTTTTAAATATAATTATTGCATATATGTATATTGTTCTTTAAGATCAGCTGAACTTGAAAAAAATGTTAACATTGGATATTTTGGGATTCTCTTCCTCTCTTGGGCATGAAATAAAACAAAGCTTACATTTTTTGAAAGCTCAGATACGGCTTTTTATAAGTAACACCAACTTTAGCAAAATAAATTTGTGTAAATAGAATAGAACGACTTGACAATAATTTTTTTGACAGTTTTGAATTGTTATGAAGCAAAATTTTGACAGCTTTTTTGATTTAAAGTGTTTATTGCTACATATGAAACAAGAAAAAATGTTCACATTAGATATTTAACTATGCAGTACTTTTCTGGTGTCAATTTTGAATTGCGCGTATCAGTATGGAGTGCGCAAAAGCTGGGGATAAGGGATACAACATTCTTTCCTAGATGGAGTTAACTGGCTTTAAATGCCATATACCTTATAGTTTTAGAAAGCTTAGGTACTGGGTTTTCTGAAATGCATTAGTTTTTTGGTAAAAAAATTGGACATCATAGAATTGGATTACTTGAAATCGACTTTTTCTGGCAATTCACTATTTTAACCGGGAGAAAACATGATAACTATGGTTTCCTTCCGATGAAGCAAGTGAGACAGATTTATGGATGTTGTTTAGTAATTGCAATTTGCTGAAGAAGAAAAAAAATATCAAAATTGGGTATTTATCATGCAGTATTGTCTCTAGTTTCTGTTTTCTTATACTGCTATATCGTGAATGAGCATTTTAATGGTATGCAATGAACTAATGCACAGCATTAAAAAGAAGACTTTAAACGTGTCAATATAGTCTTATCGTCATTTTTTGCTCCTTAAAGTAACATAACTGTTGGTGACTGTCTATTTTATAATTTACTTTTTGTATGTTTTTCTATGAAATAATAAATGGACTCAATAGCTGTTACGGTCATGATTTGAAGGGTACCGCAAATCACGAGCCTAAGAATTACTTTGATTTTGTGACTGGCGTCATAATCGGCAACGTAACAGAACTGAATCTAGATAACTATAACTGCCGATCTAATCCCGGCGAAGCATGGACGGGGACTCATATGATCGACCGGTGATACAAACTGCACTCCATCGGCCATGACTCTACTGGAAGCACATTTCTGAATTAAAATCTTTTGGCTGAGATTGAAATATAGGAAACAGGTATGTATACTGTATATGTATAGGTATGTATACTGAGAATGGCACTTGTGACCATTCAAATTTCCCTCTGACATACTCTATTTCCAACAATGCACATTTCCGTTTTTTTTCGATTTCCAATATACCAAATGTCCAATTTTACCATTTCATTTTGGACGGGGCCCAGTATCTTTTCATTACTATGGTGGAAATAACTGTATCGAATTGGAATTAAGGTGTGGCATTTATCTCAATGTGACCAAATATGCTGGGGGAGGGCTTGGTTATGATAATTCGCCCAAGATACTTTTTAAAAATTAGCAGGAATGAGGGACTGGTCAGTTTCTTCGGCCTAGCAGGCCGGTGGTTTCATGGGGTCACCCTGTTTTTTACTTTCATGATGGGGTCACCTATTTTGAAATGCCAATTGGGGGTCAGTGTGTTTTAAATTTCGACGCGGGCTTATACTTGCCTAGAATGCATCAAATGCATCGTGCTATCCATGAATTTCATCATTCAGTTTCATTTTTCAGCGTATCATTAAAGTTACAACGCCCTTCGGGCGCGTAACATTTATGATAATAAGACATATTTTTCAGAGCCCCATCCTGGTGCAAAATTTTAATATATCAGACATACATATATCTGAGATATCTGGATGTTTAAAATTTTCCGTCACGGAACATCCGGCTTTAGCGCGACGATTAAGTCATTTGTGGCCTAACATTACGGTGAAAACATACGACCGAAGTTCGGATTTTTCGACTGCTATACTGTACAATATATTCAACGTTCAATGTAGATGAATATTCAGTTCTAATGTATTTCATACAATTTTTGAGGAATTGACGCATGAACGTTCAAAAAATGCACTGAATGCATTTGATTTGATCATGTTACAGTCACATTTACTACTATGGTTCTCAGGAAGCGATACGTTATCTTAAATTCACTTTACAAGTCCCTTTTCTGTTAACGGTGAACATATTCTTCAGATTCAGGGATTGGGGTCGCGTATAGCGAACAGTTTAAGCGTCCTTATATTTAACATTATTAGGCGACATCAAGTTTCACGAACGAGCACACATTCACCTCTGCAAATACGCACACACTTCCCAATTCTTTCAAAAGACAACAGACCGTGTATTGATACCTTTGTTTCCAACAGTGGGGTCTATTTTTGTATCCTGGTCATTTCTGTATGCAGAGGTTTCTTGCAGATCGGCAGTTATAGATTGAACAAAGCATCCATTGCTATCCTGTGGATCCCCGGCTACCTTTTCCTTATGTGATCTCTTATTATCTTTGCACGCTGAAATGCTCTCGGGTTTTTCGCCATGACTGATAGTATTCGGCTTTTCAAATCCTGTGGGTCTTCATCCATGTCTACTGCACATTCTGTCGCTTCGAGCATATATATGTGCTTCCTGACAATCTCGTCACTATGAGACGCATAAGGGTAGACTACGGGTATCGCTGCGCACATAGCTGCCAGAGTCAGGTTACCATAACTTGTCGTAGATGGCGGAATTAATACAAGATTGGATGACATCAGTTCACTGTTAAGTTTTTCAGTAGTTGTCACGATTTTAGTCTTGATGGTCAACCTTGAGCTACGTGTTAGCTTCTTTTCTATCTCTTTTGCCTTACTTGGTGGTATTCCTATTATTTTCCATACCGAAGGAGTTTTGTTGAACTCATATATGAGTTCAGCAGCATCGTTTACCGCCCTTATAACAGCATCAAGTTTTTGGGGGTCTTCAAACTCGTATTCCTGGACAACGGATATAATTTTGAATTTTTCGCCTTTGCGTATCGGTGGTTTATCTGATCCGGAAGCCGCCAAGTATTCTTTGTTTATCATCGGCGAAAGAAGCTGTTGATTGGTTTTCTGATAACGTCGCTTGTATTCTGCGAAAACTCTCTCTCCGACAGAAAAGGAACCCTTTGCCTTCTTAAATTCATCTGACATAATTCGCTTGCGAATTCCAGTTCCTTTTTACTGCACCCGACAATTAAGGGGGTTAAGTCATCTTCATCAAAGAGATTGATCAGATAGCAAGACGCCTTTGGAAACACCTTACTCAGGATTTTGAAGGTTGGTATTGAGGTGAACGCACTGAAGCCAAACACGAATTTGACATTTGTCAATAATTTTAATTGTGGATAGTATTCATCAGGAAACAGCAACCAGTCACCATTTGGCTCTCTGAAATTTAACAAGCCCTCTGTTACCGGAAGTTCAAGGGTGACATCAAGTTCGTATGCTTCAAGCTCCTCTTCTTTTGTTGCTTTTAAAGCTGTACAATGGACAGATATTCCCATGTCCTGCAGTAGTCTGATCACTACATGAAGAGCATCGGTGATTCCTCCATGAATTGATGGTCCCCATCGGTCAGATACGATTACACCCTTGTTTACCATTTCTCTTCGAAACAAAAAAGTACATGACCATTGATTAATTTTCAAAAACAGTGTTATGTGAAATGTTACTTTACCTCTTCGTGTGTCTTTATCAGAACATATTTGCCTTGCGGTTTAAAAGTATCAGACCTGCTAAAACTATTAATGATAGAGATATTATCAGAATAACGAAAATTCGCATATTTGAATGCGATTTGTCACCCTGAAACAGTTTGATTTTAAGGGCCTTGAACTTCAATATTTTACAGCTACACAATAAAAGGAGTCCTATCACTTTTTCTGTCCTAGTACAGCGAACGATCCTAGAAGCGTGCATGTTCAAATTTTTTTATTCTTAAACGGTACATGTAAAGGTCGACATTTTTCTGGAGTTGGTAGGATATTAAGTATCAAAGCAGAAATAAGTTTATACACATTTTAGAGTCAAGTTGTAGCCTCTGTCATATTTTTTCTGTGTTCAATGCATCGATAAATTTATGAGTCTGTGGATTTATGGTAATATTGGAAACTATTTATGAAATCATATACATAGACGAATTAATCTACATATCTGATCACCCATGCCAAATGAAAAATGGTGTCTTTTCTAAACTTTCAAGTTTACCCTATCATTACAATGATCTTAAGAGTAGTATTTAATTTGACGATTGCACACCGACTGCAATTCGTTCGTCGCCTTTGGGCGTTTGATCATACTGATATTAAGATCATTGGTACTGAAATAATTGAGGAAGTGGATCACATCTCACGCAGCCTCTGCTCTCTGTATATCGAACTGCAGAGGGCGCGAGTTTCACCCCATATGTAGCATTGAGAGTGCTAGGCAAACTTGGTGTAGGGCTGGTTTTACTATATACTTTACAAAGTCATAGTATTGTATGCATTTGTTTGCAAAATCCATACGTCTCTTTTGGGAATTTTCTCCTGCACTTATTAGTAGAGGTTATTTGTCGATCTATAAACGATGTTTTGCCTTGCTAGCTTATTAACGGATGTCTGTAGAGCTTACCGTTTGGTCTTTGTTGCCGTTGTAATCCCACGACGGCCGCCATGACCATCTGGGCGTTCAGCAGGTACACTTCCTCTGCCGTGTGAAGTACTCAGTCTTACGTCCGAGCTAGCCATGTCAACCTTGGGATCTCAGCAAATTAATTTCACGGTCAAAGTAGCTGACGCGCTCCAAAATAATGAAATTCTAATCAACGTTTTCCCTAAAAGGTCGAAGAGAAAAACATCAAAGCAACGCCTAACTGTTCAGAGCTGCAGATCATGTGACAAAGGTTATATGGAAATTATGAACTTTGGTCTATCGACACGACAAAGCTGTCATGCCTGCACGTAAGTGCACAATTCGATACGGTGGACAGGGTCTTTGTTGAACGTAGTTCACTGATCACCGGACTGCAGAATGGACTATACAGATACGTCACTCAGTCGACCTCCTAGCTCATGCACTTTAAATATGTATCATTTAGTTCATGTAAGTTGGAACAATTTCGTGCGTTCTGCAGTCCTGATAACCGAAAGACCCGGGCAGTCCATATTAGTTTGTGACATTTTCGAATCAGAAGGGCTCGACGTAATTGGTTTTGGTTCTTGGACATTAAATTTTGACGATTAAAACTATTAAGGCAATTGTCAATGATTTCTGACTTCATTTTAATGATTCGCTGACGATTTGAAGTCCCAAAATAAAATGAAAATAAAAACGAAGGGTTGTATAACAGCAGAAATAATGTGCTTAATTGTGTCCGACAGTTAATTGTCTGCACATCGTATGATACAGCATGAGTTTACTCTTAAAATGGATTATTTACGTTGACAAGTTTAGAGCAGATAAACACTTAGGATAGAACACAGTCATTGAGACTTTAGTCGTACACGTAGTTAGCAATATTTGGCGTAGGCACATGATATAGGGATAAAATAAGATTATATATTTCAGTCTACCAATATTAAATTGAAGGGAATTTGAGTATTAGTCAAGAAAGACAGTCTTCTCTCTTAGCTCCCAGGATTTTAACAAAGTCTAGGAACTCTGCGTACTAGATGTACACGTTGTAATTCAATTTTCTTTGTTATAACTCTCAAATACAGATATTCGCTTTCGCAAAGTTTTTTTTTTTCACATGCTCACTCTACGCCCGTCTCTATTAAAAGTACTTACTTTTAAGCTGTGATATGTGTATGCTCTCCTTCTCCTAAGTGTCTCCGCTCTACCGTCGTGCGTCCGATGATGAACAGTTTCATTTCCAGTGAAAGTCAGTAGAATTGACGCTAAATGTGACAACACAGCGAAAGTGTTGTAATGCACATCACAAACAATGTAATCATGTACATGTCAGTTAAAGCAAACTTTTGCAAATGAGCATTACATTTGTTGTTGTTGTTGTTGTTGTTTGACAAAATTTTATTTTAACTCATAAAACCGAACAAAACAAAAATAAAAGTAATACAAATCAAAAACACACAGAAAAATGCTGCCTAATTAGGCTTTACAAAATTTTCTATTTTACTCCACTTAACTTCAAATTTACTTTGCTTATCTACACCATCGACTGCTTTATTCACATTACATACTTGTGTTTCATAATGGATAGAAACGCCTCAAAAGTTGGTATTTTGTTATTCTGTTTACATGGATTCAAAAGAACATTCCAACTTTTCCCCACACAGAAACTGGGCAGTTTGGATTATTCATACCTATCTTAATCCTACTGTTCGTAATGTTTATGTTGTAAACACATCTATCGCACACTTTAAACACCTTTCCCGGGTTCTTGAACCCGGTTGGTCAAAATTGGCTGTTCTGGCCTTTTTGATCACCCCTCTTAAAATGCTTGGATAGTTGACTTGGAAAACAATTAACATTAAAAGTTTCATTAGCAATTAAGCCAAACACCGGAGACATCATGAGACACGAACAATCGCAACAACACCAATTCAAAGAAAAGTCAAATTGGACTCCACGAACAGCAAAAAATACAAAAACCTGAAAGCTATCTGAAGCTGCTAAACTCGCACTTCTAGAGATACCCTTTCACGACAAAACATGTCGCGTGCCCAAAGAATCGCGATAAACCAGCTTGCAAACAGTAGACAAATTACCGTAAAAAACCTTTGACAAGGGTCGGGTTTGTCTTTGTCAACACAAAAGATTACGTACACGAATGCGAAAGGCAATTACGCAACACTAAGTATTATACACAACTAGCCAGTGACGACACAGAACAAATAGTAAACAAAGTACACGAACTATTAAACAAAATGTACGAGAACAAACACATCGATCATGATACTTGTAAGTATCTTGATCAAGAAAACATAAAATCCGTACCTCCGCAGTGGTAATTATTGCCTAAAAATTCACAAACCTCGGCAAAATTCTAAAAGACACACTATTCAAAACAAAATTTACTGAAGTAAAGAAACATAGAACAAACAAACTGAACCACCAAACGGACTCACAACGAGACCCAAACATTAATATACTTGCCTCGCTACTCGAAGAGCAAGACCACTAAATTGCATTAAAATAATTTTTCACAAAGGAAAGAATCTACACTGCGACTGATGAGAAACCACACTCGGGTTTCGAAACGCAAGCGTCAAAGGGCCACTCTATCAACTCTGTAACACAATAGGTCCGGTTGCGTCTCGCCATAAGCTTTCCCACACAAACACAAACATTACCGTACACACTGATCCAAACTTCCCTACAAATATCCGAGGCGAAACAAACATTTTTGTTAACACAAACAATCGGATAAGAATGTAGGAACACATTTTTGAAACGAATCAAACACAAACTCGACACAAAACATTTTGGATAGTTAGGTGGGAGCGTCTTTCACACTTTTTACATTCATTGCTCTCGTGTGGGGGGTTGTCAACCTGATGTAATCGCAAATCCTCAGATTTCCATCTGATATAGGTATGTACGTAAACAAGAAAAGTAAACTCATGAATTTTAATAGACGGGGTGGCTGAGACCAATTTCAATAGAGATTGGTCTCAGCCACCCCGTCTAAGTCTGTGTGGGGAAAAGTTGTCATGACTTAACTTGCAAAATAATGTAGTTTACAATAACAAATGTGTCATGGTTGAGGATACCCAGATAAATTACAGGTCTGGTTAAATTGATATTTACATTTCTGAAAAAATAATTTTTTACATGCAATCAGAAATCTTGTGAATATCTACAATCAATAAAGATATGGTCTTTTGTTTGAATTGATGCTTGGCAAAAATTACACAGATTACTTTCTACAACATTCATTTAAACACACTATCATTTGTAAAAATAAAATTATTTAACAGCTTTTGTTGAAAACATCTAACTGACGATTCAGATATCATGTGTTTTTTGATATGACAGTGTTTGACCCAATCATCATTGCTAAGAGTAAAAATGTCACAAAAGTATTTTCTTGCTTCAGTTTTCTTAAGATGTTTTAGTATATTATCTCATAATACTGTTTAGAAGTGATTTTTATACAATTATAACATATATCCCCATGATATATGTATGGTTTTAAAGTACATTTAAGGATTTATTTTCCGAAGATGTCACTCTGAGCTAAATAGGAGTAGCCTTCGCTAAACACCAAAGCTTAAAAATCAAATTTCTGTAAAATTTGCGTAACGTAAAATGTTAACATTTTCTTGTATAATGAGCAAGTTATCGACAGTAAAAATATCGTGAACATACATGAAACCATTTGTGAACAAGTCATTAAAATACTCTTTATCTCATCCAATACGTATATTCTTATTATTTTAAATTATTTTACCACTCTCAATCACATTCTGAAGATCCCATTTTTTTCACATCAACCCACATACGAAATATATATATATGTAAATGTTGGCGAATTTGATTGAATATGATATATATCATAATTACAACAAAACAAAAGTTTCCCTCCTGTCTTCCAAGGATAATACAATGGCATCAATCCACTGTCCCTTTGAAAGATAAAAGCGTTTGATACAAGTTAATTTGTTGGCCTGAGACCAGGACAGCAGGTGAGTGAGACCAAAGCCCCCATCTTTCCACAAGGAACACATTGTATTGTTGTTCCGCTTAGGCTTCTTGCCATTCCAGAGAAACTCATTTAAAATGCTGTGAAGTTTTGAGAGAAAATACTCTGGAAGATGCAGAAGGGAAACTTGATACAGAAACTTTTGAATGATAAGAGTATTTAAAATTGTAATTTTTCCAATAAGAGTAGGGTTTCTACTTCTCCACACGGTAAGTATCTGTTTGACGTTTCTGAATTTGTCGTAAAAATTTAGCTTATTAGCTTCAGAAATATTGTAGGAAAAAATATACACCATGTGCTTTGAAAACTTTGGTAACTTTTAAACCAATTGGACTATCTGTTCTATGCCTATCACTGCCCAACCAGAATACAAATGTCCTGTCTCTGTTCCCACAGAGACCGGAACATAGTGCAAATTTATCCATGACAGCCATACAAGTGGCATTTTGTAAAATAGCTGTTGAATTGTCTGCATATTGTACAATCTTAATTTCATCAGTAAAAAGATTAAAACCTCGTATGTTTTTGTCTCGTTTTACCATTAAACTCAATAGTTCCACTGTTATGATAAAAAGATATGATGAAAAAGGGTCACCTTGACGTAATCTTCCTTTTAAGTCAAAATATCCTGAAGTGAAACCATTGTTAATAACACAACTCTTAAAGGGAAACCTAAGTCCGCGACTTTGACCGTTTGTCCCTTCCAAAATCACCCTTGAATAAAATGCAGCTCAAATTTGCAACATAATTGCACGCGCTGACGACTACGGCGCGACGAAAAGAGAGGTTGAAGTAGACGACATTTATGGAAATGAGCCAGGAATTACATGGGCGCGAAAGGGCTCATGGGAGAAGCGTGCGTGACGTCATCGGCGATACCGACGATTGTAGCTTGCAGCTGGAGGAGTACTGTGTTCAGCGCGTTCGTAAGACGAATTCTGGAGAGTTCGGACAGCGATATTTCTGTCATCGTGTATTACTTTTCCCTGACTGAAATCAAACCATACTAATTTGAACCAAGATATGTAATAATTGGAAAGCATCTCAAAACATCGTTCATACTTGGTTGTGTGCGTTATTTGTATGATTCAGCGGAGGGAGTCACTGTGCTTGTACAGCCCCCGAACTGGATTGAAGAGACTGAGCGACCCTGCGACCCTTCAACGCTACATTTCTAAAAACAGAGTTTTCTGTATCAGTCGCTTAAAATTAATTTTTGGTTCGTGAATGATACGGAATGATTGACTGATTGTATATGTTACCGTGTAAAGCGACCTTAGCCAGATCTTTAAGGTTGCGAAATCTTCAATATGCATCGGAAAATATTTATTCGCGTTTTGAAAAATCTACTATAGTGTCGTCTATCTTTCGAAGCTGGTGTCGAACTTAGGAAGTCTGGCTTACTCAGATCTACAAAGTGATGAAATCTCCGATATAATAGATATTTGCCCGCTATTAAAATAAAATAAGTATTGTCTTAAAGCTTGTTGTAAGGAATGTAATGCATACAAGACCAGCCCAAACTCCCGATGATTTACGATATGTCCTCTCTTCAAGTCGCGATCGCCAAGTAAAAATGTTTACATGTAAAGAGTGTATTTGTGCAAGGGCCTCCCGAGTCCCGATGATATCCGATCGGCCCTCTCGACGAAGTCCTGTGTGGACATTTAATGAAAAAAATGCTTACATGTAAAAAATGTATTTTGTGCGGTAATAAATCTAATGATAAGAAAAACATACAGTATTCTTGACTATCGGCCATGGATGCTATTTTGAACTAAGAGTCGGACAGAGGTAGTCGGGTGGTCAGATCTGTTAGGTGGTGAAATCTCCGATATACTATTTGTAACCCACAATTTGACAAAGTATCGTCCAGTATCAGAGGTAAAGTCCTAAGTCGCCGATATTTATCGGATAAATATCCGTGATTTCGTAGACCGGCGTGTCGACACCACACAGTGCAAGTAAATCTAGAGTCGTCGGGTATCGATATTAGCCTAGGAGTCCCGGCGCAATTGGTATTTATCTGGTAAATATAATATCGACGATTTCAGACCCGGCGTGCCGAGACACAGTAGGCAAGAAAATCCGTGGCACAACTGGCAATTCGGCGAATTGTGCCACGGATTCAAGAAGTCATTCCAGTATCTTGTAATATCAATATTACAGGCATAGTCCCGAAATTGCCTATATTTAACGGAGATTTGGCAGACCCAGGATGTCAAGACAAGAGACGTTTTGTGTAGTTTCATCTTCAGATTTTAGAGTCCCGAAATCGCCAATATTAATATTTATCTGGTTAAAACCGACGATATAGTAGGCTGACTCAGAATGTCAAGATACGAACCGCATTGTGTAGTATCGTCTTGTATCGGTATCAGAATCCCAAACTCCCCTATAAAACAATCATCCTGAAAGAATTAGAACCTAACGTTGTGTCTTTTACAGATTTTAAAACTCGCCCGACCTTCCTTAGCCACTGACTGTCTTTGAAAAAGCTGTTCTGTGGGAAGACAGTAAAAGCTGACTCCGTTTGTTCTTCCTTGAGTGATTTTTGCACTCAACTGAACAACAGTTAATTATTTTTTATGCTACTGAGCATTAAAGAGTCGTAACGTGCAGAACTGCACTCCTGCAGTCATAGACTCCAATGCTTTGGTAGGCTGTCACACACGTTCGTGTATCGCCGATGACGTCACGCACGTTCCTCCCATGAGCCCTTTCGCGCTCATGGGATTCCGAACTCATTTCCATAAATGTCGTCTACGTCAACGTCTCTTTTCACTCGCCCAGATCGCCAAATATGGCAGATTTTCATTAGCATAAATTAATATTAATGATGGAACGTTTCTATGGACACACGAAAAATGAGCCAATCGTATCATCATCAAATTCGTGGATTCCATGTAAAACACGTGCTCTACACTTCTGCATTACCATAATTTTCTCTATCCTAATGATCGATCTGTGAAAATTACAGTTTTCTTCAGAAAATTCTGAAACTTTAGAAGTATTATGTACTTCACAGGAGCTATCACGGGTTTAACGATCAATGGTACATTTTGCCGATTGACGTCATAAATCACCCTTACAACTCACTGATGAGTGAGCAGAATATAGATTTTTAACTCCCGGGAGGCTTTGACTCAGACATGCAAACCAGGGAACTCCCTTCCATTGTTTTGGCGTTGGCGATCACTTTAGTTACAATCACAGTCGTTATTTTAGTTTTACACAATCGAATCATACAACTCGATCGTGTTGAGGTCAAGTTTACGACCCGAGATTGCAAAGTATATAGGAAAGAGTATCGCAACATTTTTGCGAGACGCGGCGTGCACCGTACAGCAACGATTTGCCAGAAATGTGTCGACTTACTGGACTTAGCACCATCAACGAGAGAATTTACCCGTCATGGGAATGCGGAAACTCTTGGACGAACCATAACTCTCGAGAGTCTATGGACGAACTTGCAGGTACGTAAAATAACAACAAAAGTGTATGATTTTTCCTGCCGTGAGGGCGATAAGTTGACCTTAGCTTACGAGCTAGCCTTTGACCGATGACCTACAAAAATGGCTTCCAGTGTATGTATGTAAACAAACCTTAGCGCATGCGAAACCGTGTGATTTCTCATTTAACGTCAGACAATTAGAAAACAGAATCATCCTTATCATAAGCGACTATTGCACGGTAATTACAGTTCTCAGATTGCTTTTTAAAATAATTATGTGTTGTTAGGCGCTGATAGGACGGGTCGATGTAGCTCTGCATGACAGGGCTGTGTGTTACCTAGCCCTGCGTACGATGCTGTGTGTTCCGCTACAGCTAATACCCCGCTCACCACAGCCCTGCAAAGACCCGTACGTAGAGTTGGTGACTTCAAATCCATTTTTGGACTTGACGTAAAAAGCCAAATTACTGCCGAAATTCAGCGTTCTTGGGCCCAAGTCGTATCCCTGCCTACCTCAGCTACTCGATCGCTTCCAAAAATGCCAGTCTTTTATTCTTTTTTCGTAAATAACCGTCGATGTCGGCAACTCTCTCGCTAGCCCTGCGTACGTACGCAGTGTACGCTGTGCATTCCCTGTGTGCGTTCCTAACACACAGCGTACACTGCGTACGTACGCAGGGCTAGCGAGAGAGTTGCCGACATCGACGGTTATTTACGAAAAAAGAATAAAAGACTGGCATTTTTGGAAGCGATCGAGTAGCTGAGGTAGGCAGGGATACGACTTGGGCCCAAGAACGCTGAATTTCGGCAGTAATTTGGCTTTTTACGTCAAGTCCAAAAATGGATTTGAAGTCACCAACTCTACGTACGGGTCTTTGCAGGGCTGTGGTGAGCGGGGCTATTAGCTGTAGCGGAACACACAGCATCGTACGCAGGGCTATGTGTTACCGGCGTGGCCTCCTACCACAGTGCCCTATACAAAACGAAGACCGAAGATCGAAGACCGAAGACCGAAGATCGAAGACCGAAGACCGAAGACCCCTGAATTTGGATTAAAGGCACGATGCACTCTAACCGGCAAGGACGGATCGAACGTTATAGTATTTAGTACGCAGTAATTACGCTGTTTCAGACATGATACACGCCAAATTACCATCACATCGGAGTCAAACTGAAACACTCGCCTGCGCGACTTGATAACGATGGCGGCTAACATTTCAAACACAATACACGAAGTTCAACCGAAATTAAGCCAATACGGCGAAATATGGCCCTTAAATACCGGAGATATCACAGTTCTTTGATTTGTACTTTTGACTTTGACAGATACGGCAAGCCGCTAGTATTGGTTTCGGATTGTAATTCTCAAATAGGCGCAACTATTTTAAGTTTTAATGTTTCATATAGCCATTTTTGATATAGTTGTGGATGAATAACTCTCACCTTGACCAATTGAAACAATCCCGACGAATATGGACGATTATTACGAAAGATATGCCAGGTCTTCGTTTTGTACATTTGCACTTGAAAACCGCCCAAAATTAGTAGGCTTTTCTTAAATTAGTCCAAAAATATACGTCCAAATGTTGTTTTTGGCACGGAATTGACTTCCTCCCACTATTCGTCACAAAATAAACCAATACCGACAATGAATGATCCTTAAATACCGGAGATATCAAGGGTCTTCGTTTTGTACTTTTGACCTTACAGATACGGTAAGCCGATGGCATTCGTTTCTGATTCCGATTCTCAAATAAACGTAACTATTTTAGGTTTTAATGTTTCATATGGCCATTTTTGATATAGTTGTGGATGAATAACTCTCTCCTTGACCAATTGAAATAATCCCGACGAAAAATGGACGATTTTTACGAGAGATATGCCAGGGTCTTCGTTTTGTACATTTGGACTTGAAAAACGCCCAAAATTAGTAGGTTTTTCTTAAATTACTCCAAAAATATACGTCCAAATTTTGTTTTTTGGACGGAATTGACTTCCTCCCACTATTCGTCACAAAATAAACCAATACCGACAATGAAGTGCCCTTAAATACCGGAGATATCAAGGGTCTTCGTTTTGTACTTTTGACTTTGACAGACTCGGATACGGTACTTGCCGCTGGCATTAGTTTCGGATTCCGATTTTCAAATAAATGCAACTATTTTAGGTTTTAATGTTTCATATGGCCATTTTTGCTATAGTTGTGGATGAATAACTCTCTCCTTGACCAAATGAAATAATCCCGACGAAAAATGGACGATTTTTACGAGAAATATGCTAGGGTCTTCGTTTTGTACATTTGGACTTGAAAACTGCCCAAAATTAGTAGGTTTTTTTTGACATTACTCCAAAAATATACGTCCAAATTTTGTTTTTGGTACGGAATTGACTTCCTCCCACTATTCTTCACAAAATAAACCAATACCGACAATGAATTGTCCTTAAATACCGGAGATATCTAAGGGTCTTCGTTTTGTACTTTTGACTTTGACAGATACGGCTAATCGCTAGTATTCGTTTTCGGATTCCGATTCTCAAATAACGCAATTTTTTTAGGATTTAATCTTCAATATTTCGATTTTTGATATAGTTGTGGATGAATAAATCTCACCTTGACCAATTGAAATAATCCCGACGAAATATGGACGATTTTTACGAGAGATATGCCAGGGTCTTCGTTTTGTACATTTGGACTTGAAAACCGCCCAAAATTAGTAGGTTTTTCTTAAATTACTCCAAAAATATACGTCCAAATTTTTGTTTTTGGCACGGAATTGACTTCCTCCCACTATTCGTCACAAAATAAACCAATACCGACAATGAAGGGTCCTTAAATACCGGAGATATCAAGGGTCTTCGTTTTGTACTTTTGACTTTGACAGATACGGTAAACCGCTGGCGTTCGTTCGGATTCCGATTCTTAAATAAACGCAACGATTTTAGGTTTTAATGTTTCATATGGCCATTTTTGATATAGTTGTGGATGAATAACTCTCTCTTTGACCAATTGAAATAATCCCGACGAAAAATGGACGATTTTTACGAGAGATATGCCAGGGTCTTCGTTTTGTACATTTGGACTTGAAAACCGCCCAAAATTAGTAGGTTTTTCTTAAATTACTCCAAAAATATACGTCCAAATTTTGTTTTTGGCATGGAATTTACTTCCTCCCACTATTCGTCACAAATTAAACCAATACCGACGAAATATGGCCCATAAATACCGGAGATATCAAGGGTCTTCGTTTTGTACTTTTGACTTTGACAGATACGGCAAGCCGCTAGTATTCGTTCGGATTCCGATTCTCAAATAAACGCCAATTTTTTTTAGGATTTAATCTTCAATATTTCGATTTTTGATATAGTTGTGGATGAATAAATCTCACCTTGACCAATTGAAACAATCCCGACGAAAGATGGACGATTATACGAAAGATATGCCAGGGTCTTCGTTTTGTACATTTGCACTTGATAACCGCCCAAAATTAGTAGGTTTTTCTTAAATAACTCCAAAAATATACGTCAAAATTTTGTTTTTGGCACGGATTGACTTCCTTCTACTATTCTTCACAAAATAAACCAATACCGACAATGAATGGTCCTTAAATACCGGAGATATCAAGGGTCTTCGTTTTGTACTTTTGACGTTGACAGGTACGAAAGCATGATCTAGCGTTGATTACAGATTACGAATCTAAAATTCACTGAATTATATTTGTTTTATTTGTTGTGAGGCATTTTTACTACATTTATAATAATAAATGCATAAATGAATATCGAAGAGTTAAATAAATTATTTATTTATATTAATTAACATACATACATACATACATACATACATACATACATACATACATACATACATACATACATACATACATACATACATACATACATACATACATACATACATACATACATACATACATACATACATACATACATACATACATACATACATACATACAGACATACAGACAGACATACAGACATGCAGACAGATAGGTAGATAGAGAGGTAGATAGATAGATAGATTTTATATATATATATATATATATATATATATATATATATATATATATATATATATATATATAAAACAAGCTTAATGCACTTTGAAAGGTTTTTTTTATTAAAACAAAATGAACTGTCAACTTTACGCTGACCTTACATAGTCCTTTGTAATGGTAAAACATCAATTTGTAGCAATTCGAACTTCAAGATCACTACTGTATTGTGATCGGTATTATCTAACGAAGGAAAACAATTGCTTAGAACAATTACAGCGAGGGTCATCGGTTTATGATACTGTTGAAACATTTTTACACAAGGTACATGTGAACATGTTGCTTAATAAGTAATAGCATGGGTAGTACGACAGACCCTAACTTGGTGATGTGCATTTTAATAGCCATCCTGACATCGCCGTATAAGTAACCGTGATTCTCCTTATCGCTTACAACAAATGCCAATTTGATGCGTGTTGAGACTGAGTAAAATAGTACGTTTTACATTGAAGTGCGAAACAATATACCTTATCTGTGAGATGATTATCTAGTTCAATATTGAAGCTTACAAACACTTGCTTAGTCACTGAACTTCTCATTTGTAGCACTACAACCGTTATGAACGATCGTCCGGGTCTTGCACAGCGCCTGAAACATTTAGCACCAAAACAAGTGTCTGGATATCAAATTTTGGGTAACCCAACTGTCCCAAAAAAATCGTCAGCCCAAAAATTTGTCACTTTCAAATTTCAGAGCAAATTTTACTAAATTTTATGTAATTTCAGCGTTGTATATCTTGTATGGGGTTTTACACACAAAATAAAATCAAACACGATTGGAACTAATTTGTAATAATTGGATGGTGAAGTAATGTCTATTTGATCTGTAAATGTAAGCTCATCTACTTTTTAGCTACGCTGTCACCGACGCGGAGTTTATCAAATTGGTTGATTTTCCGTCGTCGTCCGTCATCCGTCAACAATTGCCTTCTCCACGGAAACCGCAAGTCCGATTGCTTTGAAATTTTATATGCAACTCACTTGGGGTTACTTCACTTAAGTTTGTTCAAATCGTAGTGAAATTGCGTATTTGTATTTTAGGGCATTTTTTCCTGTTTTTGGTAAACAATCTTCTTCTCTGAAACCACTTGTCCGATTGCTTTGCAATTTGATATGCAGTTTACTTAGGGTGACTTCAGTCAGATTTGTTCAAATCGTGGTGAAATTTGCATATTTGTATTTTAAGGCAATTTTTGTCGTTTTTGGTAAAAAATATTTAAAAATCTTCTTCTCCAAAACTACCTGTCAGATAGCTTTGCTATTTCCCTACGGATGATCTACTTCAGATTTGTTCAAATTGTGCAAAAATATTCAAATTTGCATTTTAAGGCAATTTTGCCATTTTAGGTAAAAAATTGTGTTTCTCAAAAAGTACTGGTTTGATAGCTTTGAAATTTGGTATAGAGGTTCCTACAGATCAACTAATTTCTGATGAAATCTGTAATTTTGTATTTTTCATGCCAATTTTGCCATTTTTGGTCCAAAGATTTGTTTCTCAAAAACTGCAAAGATTTGTTTCTCAAAAACTGCAAGTCGATATCTTTGATATTTGGTATACAGTTTCCAAGGGGCTATTGTAATATATGATATATTGAAATTATGGTGAAATCTGCAATGTTTATTTTTGGGGCAATCTTTACCATTTTTGGTCAGAAAATTTTATTCTCAAAAAACTACTCGTCAGATAGCTTTGGTTGACATGTTCTTAGGGATGATCTGATGAGATATATTCAAATTATGATGAAATTGTGTATTTTTGCAGCTATTTTAGCCACTTTTTTCCGGCTCCTGAATTGAGCTATCAAAGATTTCCACCTTCTTCATCAACATGTGTCAAAAATAGTTATTCTCTACATAAACACAGCGTAGCTATATCTTCCGTTAGGTTGCTTGTCTTTTTAAGTGACAAATGCATTTGTTTTTATGAGTAATTTGTAATATTGCATCATTCCGCTATAGGGCACGTACAATTTTTGAGAAATTTGAAAAATATGAAAATCCATTATCTCAAATTAGTTCCAATCGTGTTATCAACAAAAACAATCGTCGTCCTACCTAACCAAATTTTCGGAGACATGTTACAAGAAACACATAGTTGTTTAGGTCACGTACTTGGCAATAACAATACAAAAAACGAATTTGTGTAACCACTCAAGCCATTTCAATATATCCACAATACCATGTGAAAGTAAACATTAGTCAATTTTGATGCATGAAACAAATTCCAGTACGACCATTCGATTTATCCACTATGTGCTACTTAAAGAGGCACTCCCACTTGGTAACATTTTTAAAACGTATTTTTAATGCCAACGGTCGATATTTGACGTGGCGCTGCGCGCGGATCGCAAGATATCGATTAAAACATGTCCTCAAAAAAGTAAAAGTTTGAATTCCGGTGGCCCACCTCAATTCAGCTTCCGAACATCGAACGTTCGGCACTGGGGCCATTGTCAACTAAGCTATGGAGTACGAGTCTACGCTGACGCTGCTGTATGCCACAGTACCACTCGCGTCGGTGATCGGTCATGCCCCATGGGGGAAAGCCGAGTCTTACTGACTCGGAGAAAAGACGGAAAACAAAAGTTTGCTGATTCCGCCAGAATTCGCATAGGTGACTAGCACATACGTGCGGTTGATACATAGCGGCCGCCGCGTGGTATGCACGCATACCGCGCGCGGCGGCCGCTATGTATCGAACCACGCGTAACTGTGTGGCAGACGACAAAATGTAGTCATCAGAGGCGGCTAACTAATATTTTACAGGTAAAAACTGATATCTATGTGGTATTGGGTAAAAATATAATAGAACTGACCGAGAATAATGAAAAAGACAAAAACTAAGGAGAAGTTTAAAAAAAAACTGGCGTATCTCTCGTAAAAATCGTCCATATTTCGTCGGGATTATTTCAATTGGTCAAGGAGAGAGTTATTCATCCACAACTATATCAAAAATGGCCATATGAAACATTAAAACCTAAAATAGTTACGTTTATTTGAGAATCGGAATCAGAAACGAATGCCATCGGCTTACCGTATCTGTAAGGTCAAAAGTACAAAACGAAGACCCTTGATATCTTCGGTATTTAAGGATCATTCATTGTCGGTATTGGTTTATTTTGTGACGAATAGTGGGAGGAAGTCAATTCCGTGAAAGAAACAAAATTTGGACGTATATTTTTGGAGTAATTTAAGAGAAACCTACTAATTTTGGGCGTTTTTCAAGTCCAAATGTACAAAACGAAGACCCTGGCATATCTTTCGTCATAATCGTCCATATTTCGTCGGGATTGTTTCAATTGGTCAAGGTGAGAGTTATTCATCTACAATTATATCAAAAATGGCTATATGAAACATTAAAACTTAAATAGTTGCCCCTATTTGAGAATTACAATCCGAAACCAATACTAGCGGCTTGCCCTACACTGCAAATTCTTCAGGCTTGAAATATAACCACTTGGTTGTATGTGGCTTGCGGGTGAACCAGTTTGAAATATTTCGGTTTGCCCGCAATCCACTAAGATTTTTTGGTTTGCAGTCACGCCACCACAAGAGTATGAATGGCATGTATTCATACCAATACATGGGTGGCTTATTATCAAGCCCGTCATGGCATAATTTAAGCCAAATGGCTTCTTTTTAAGCCTTTCATAGTCTATTCTCATTGGTTTAAATTTGAGCCACTGGCATCGTTGGTTTGCTTATATACCGACAAATTCATTGGCTCATCTTTAAACCAACCACAAGTGGCAACTTTGTGAGCATGGTTTAAGCTTAAACCATCCATGCACTTGAATTAATCAGCCTGTTTTCAAGCCATTGTCATGACAGTCACTGGTTAATATCTAAACCAGAATCGAACATCACGTCACTACATTGATAACAGCGAGGACGGTGCGCATCAATGCCTGCATTCAGTGCGACAGATTGATTAGCTTTAAATTTTGTCGTACTGTACAATTTTGGGATGTTTTCAATTGAACATAAGATATGAACTTGCTTCAAGTATGCGGGTACATAAATATCAAAACAATAATTTGAAGGAATTAATTGACAATACTGAAATAGTGTTGATCGCAAATGACGTCATTTTTCTTTCATTAACATGAAAAATAAATGTTGGGCCTATAGGTCGGATTGTCTGCATTTCCGCGAGAACAACGGAAGTAAAAACCACAATAATGGTTTCTACTCCGAATAAAAAGGACGCGATGCATACGCCGTTCTACATACTCAGTAACGCCCAAATAATCACGTGATGCCGGTACAAACAAACCCACATGTGTACTGAACGCGTATGGAAATACACGTACGTACTGTGCGCGTTTGCGCACATGGCCTTGTTTGTACCGTGGTCGATTCGAATTCCGGGTTTGGCCTATTTATGGCTCATGACGTGCCAAAAATATGCAAGCCAGATCACCGGTGATGATAATTTAGAGCATTACGTATACGTGTGTCCACGCGTGACGTGTTCAATAAAGTCAACGGTCGCGGTCATTACGTAACCTTTGACCCACGGTTCACCCTTTGTAACATTACGCTTTAACATAGTTCAATTTTACACAATGCAATTCCCCGAGTCAATGTGAACTTTGTTATAGATATTATATTGCCGTGACATATGTAAGAATTATTGTACTTGCTGATTGATCGTACTCTTAAAGTGACCGCTGGCTAGTGGAATCCTCACCCCTTCACTTCAAAGGGAGTGGCGTATGAATTCCTCTGTCTGCGCGCCAAGCCACAGCCGAGATGCAGTGCAGCCGAGACAGTACTCTACGCAGTCTACGATCGTCCAACCTTTCCGAAGTCCTTTCCGAACTACGGCAGTCCCCGTCAGTTTACTTCCAAAATTTCCCATATAACAGTCGACAGCAATGGCTTCCATCACCGACGAAATATGACTTTGGAAGAACATGTTATGTACAGCGAAACTACATGTATTTGTGTTCATTCGTTCAACCATGCATCGAGTCACTCGATGGAGCACAGTCCCGCTAGATCTGTGCATGGAGGTAGAAAGAAAGAACCGACGTCTTTGGAATTTGAGGCAAGTAAGCTTTATTCCGTGTTATATTCCGTGTAAGATGTGCAAAGTCATTAATTTAAACCGGGCTTGAATTTGTTCAAACACTTCGATCGCGTTCCGAAAACATTTCTGGGAGCCGCCATTCAACTTCCGGTACAGGCGGCTCAGTGAAACACGGATGCCCTACTAGTACTACGCTCAGTCAATGTTTATGCATGGATGTAAAAAAAATTTACATCCATGGTTTATGGAACGCGATCGACATGTTTGAACAAATTCCAAACCCCATAAACGACAAGGTTAGTGTTGTGTAGTGTTTGTCTTCAGTAGTGATAAATCGGTACGACCAAATTCAGCAAATATGTAGCATTTCACATCAACACGCCTCGTCCAGTGGGATGTGCTTATTTCATGTATGTGGTGGAACTCTACACGGCCGTCGGCATTGTAGTGCTACTGGTGAGTGAGGTCGCAAAAACCAAAACTCCCCAACCGCCTCACCGTAGCGCTTCAAATTTTGCAGCTAGTGCATATATTCATATCAATGATGATTGCCAAGGATGTAACAAATGGGCCTGATGTGTGTGTGTCCCTTTTATACGGTGTTTGTATGGCTTTCATGACGGCAAACTGACTTGCCATGGTGTAGATGCAGGTATCCTCATACCATTCTTTCAATAACAAAACTAGACTGTTTCATGAATGATATTTCTTGGTTATGTTGATAATAACCTCGACCTGGCAACTTAGATGATTTAATACAGACAAACATACCTCACAAATCATTTGTCCGAAATGACGTAATGGTTGATTCTGTTATTCAAGGCAACTTTATGTTTCCACAGCTTGATTTTAACTTGGGTCCTTCAACGTCATTGTTTACACAAATCCTGTGAGCCATCTTGTCATTCAAGACAGGTACATACTAAAGTGATTCATTTCCAGCAAATAACTTCACGTACAAATGTTGACCATTGACTTCCACTTACTGGTAATAGATACTTATTTGTTTCTTTTTCAACAGATGGTCCAGGGCATGATATACTTGATACAGAAAATGCCTTCAGCTCCACAAATTAACAATGGATTCTCTGAGCACAATGTGGAAACAGAATGAAGACTCTGCCCTCAGATATGGTGGAACTCAGAAGTAAATATAAAAGGTGATCAAATATCGTTGTGTGCAGCGATAATAATCATGTTAGGCGTGAATGTTCCTCATATTTCCACATATTACTCTAACAATGTGGGTTTTGTTCAAATTTCAGCTGTTATTACATATCTGTGACATATCTTTGTCGTAGTCACACAACATACATGATAAGCATTACACTTATTATTGTAATTTAAGGTTGTTCACAAAATTCTGGGATTTATGTCCGAGTACATAGTGCAGCGGAGGTATTGTCCTCGATGCTACGCCTCTCGGACAATGCTAAAGCGTACGATGTACAAGGACATAAATCTCGGTATTTTGTGAATAGCATTATTATTATACACCTTTTTTGGTCCAATTTTTCCGCAAAAAGTCAAAGTGTTTTTGGGATGCCCGTCACATACTTCACCAGGCGATTGCAAGCAAACTGAGAACACATTCAGCGTGTCAACTAAACTCAAACCTGCGCAGCACAGTGTACATGATAGAAATTGTAGGTCAGCAGCATAATTTAACTCTAATTCACAGGGTTTTGATTCACCACTAGTAACGTTGTGAAGTACTGAATGTTTAGAAGTATACTTTTTGTTAAAAATTTAAAATCATCTCTCCTTTTTCCCTGCACTGACGTAAAGGTTTTTTGAGGGCAAATGTCAAATAGCGTCCAATGACACCAAATGTTATTGTACTGCGCCGCAAAGTTATTTGACTCTGCATCCTCTGATACTGAAACTTACTGTACAACGAAACTCAATAGGTTACAGAAGCAGGTGTATAATAATCAATCACATGAGGGGAGGCACTTGCATGCACCTAGTTTATGATATTGAATCTTAGTCTGATGTATAGAAGTAGCATACAATTGACATAATTTACCATTTTCCTGATTGTTAAACAGGCATCAAACTTCTCGGTTCTCAAGAGTGTCTTTTGTGGAAAAACTGCAGTTGGACAAATGGTTATGGTTTTGACGTAAGTATTGCTTGTTGAAAAAATTTGTTACCATAATTCTGTGCAAATTAGTAAAGGCACATTGGCTGTAAATTTTAGCAATTTTGAATCTTCATTGTTGTGTGTACAAACTGCAGTTTTGATAGCTATATAACAGTCTCATGAATACCAATATTCTGCTTGACAGTGTACTGTGTACATGTTTAACAACCATTGTTGTTGTTGACAAATGAGTTCTATATAGCCTTTGCGCCTGTCGCCAGGGGGCATGGAACTATGGGAAAATACTAAACGGAAGTGTGGTAAAACATATGACGACTTCTATACTTTAACACAGAACGGTGCAATTTTCGAGCGGAAAAAGTGAGTGAAATATGAAATGCATATTTATGCTACAACAAGAAAACACCTAATGGTGCATGGGACTAGCTCTGGTAAGTGTTCATGTGCATTGTTTAGCTCCGTATTATTTTATAACTGTAGATATCGGCGATTTTCAGCCTGCGATGCGGCCAAGTTGTAGACTCGATACGAGAGTGGGTGACGCAAACTGTGTCACATGGCCCTGCTGACAGTAGCGCCGGTATGATGACTGTGCGCTTCCCGAACCTAAGGGACCCGTAGTAGCTCAGCGGAAACAAATTTACGTGAATGTTCAATTTTTTTCAAATATTTCAAAAATAAAAACACAGCAATGAAAACATAAGTCAACAAAGTATGAATTCGTTAAAATTTTGAATTTTTACCCATAATTCTGAAGATTTTGACATACTGACCATGTTACGCCGTCATACATTGTACATAGTGAAATGAAAGTCTACAACTCGCCCGCTTCGCGTGCCAAAAATCACCGATATCTACAGTTATAAAATATTACCTTGCTAAACAATGCACACAAACACTTACCTAAGCTACATGTAGTCCAATGCACCACTAGGTGTTTTTCTTGTTGTAGCATAAATATTCACTTCGTATTTCACTTTTTTTCACTCGAAAATTGCACCTTTCCATGTTAAAGTATAGGTCGTATGTTTTACGCCACGTCCGGTTAGTATTTTCCCATAGTTCCATGTCCCCTCAGGACAGGCACAAAGGGTGTATTCCAGACTGAAATTTGATTTTCAACAGTAACAATGCTAAATATGCACATATGAACTGGGTTGATAATGTATGTTTGACACTCATCATGCCTTAAGAAGTAGAACAAGAAACTGCAGTTTTTTTGCACAAAATAAAATTACTTGGAAATTGCTAAAAGTTACAGCTGATTGAGCTTTCAACATGCTGGATTTGATTACTGTCAGATTCAGTGCATGGACATTGTGTAACACTACACTTGAAAATTCATACAACCCTGTTACCTTCAGAGGGCTGGTTCAGGGATGTACACACAGCTGTACCAGCCCTGAGAAGCAACAGAGACTACCAGCTATTAAAATAATATCCCCAGTATAGCATAGTCAGAAAAATAACTAGCACAGCTGCATTTACATCCATGTACCTAGTGTGTGAACAGTCCAGTACAATTGTTCTGCTTATCAACTGCAGTTTCCCATTCAAGTCATTGAAGCATGATGAAATCCCCAATGTTTAGCTACTCAATATAGTATGTACATGTAGCATTGTTATTGTTGAAAATTTCATTTAGGGCCGTACAAGACTTCATTAGTCAATTATAAAAATGATCAAATATACAGGCTATAAAACTTGACATTTTAGTATGCCGTGGAAAGTATACCAAGAAATTGTAGTTGATAAACAGTACTGAAATACTGAAGAAGTAGACAAAAGTTACAGTTAATGGAGCCTCATTTACTTATTTCAAACTATATACATGTGAAGTATATCATCAATGATGAGGGTTGCATAGCCAGAGTGATAAAATGCTTTCTCAAAGGTCTACTAACTTCTTTGCAAGTCTCAAAAGGACATTGCACTGTGACTCTGATATATCTTGTCTTGTAATAATCATTTTGATATTCTTGAATTGAAATTCATTATCGTGAAATTCACTCCGTAGTTTCACACACTTTTTGCCAGTGCACTGTTGCAGCAAGCCTATGACATTGACAGTAACTAGTAAGAGCTGTCTTTGTCATACTGAGAGACTTGCCCTGAGCAGTCATGTCAGATTATTGATGCACCAAGAAAGACTTGAAAATTGTGTTCCTGCAGTCAAATATGTGTTTAAGAACATGACTGTTATATACTTGTACAAATTCCCTAAACATACCAGTTTCTAGGCCTTGCCCTCATTGTACAAGTAGCTGGGCACTGAGTGTTTTACCAGGAGCTCATCTTGGACCGCAGAGTTTGAATGTTTGCATCTTTTATATTGCAGGATGCTGGAAACTCACATTCTGTGGACGAGATGCAAAGCAGCAGCCCTGTTTAGGTGTGCTCGTCTATAAAGGAGGAAACAGTTTGTGTTGTTTCTTGAAGGTGTTATATTCTGCAGCATGGAAAGAGACAATGTTGTGCTAGGTTTTGCTTGGTTATGTAGGGTTTCAAACTTTGATTACATCAGATGTGTGAAAGGAACATTTCAATTTGTAGAGTACTTCTGGCTTGACAAAGCTGGGATGAGAAGTAATGGGCTGACAATTATAAGTGGTCTGCAGTGTACAGGGGATTTCCCAGTGAAACAGCTAGCAATTTTGCATCAGATGCATTAAATTATGTTATCAGTATGATTTTACAAGTAGCATTCATAAGAATGTCATTTTTAGTATTCCCTTGTAAGTATTAGATTCAATTATGTTGCAACAAAGACTGTTTCATTTCTTGTAAATTGCAATAAATGTTAGTCTGAAATTCATTTTGATGATTTTGTTGTTTTTTTTAATGTAGCTTGCAGGATTCTAACTATTTCAGCTGTTGTTTGTGTTTCAGATATTTTACAGTCCTGCTTTGTGTAGCTCCATCACATAGAGGACCCAATAGGCCATTCCATGGGATGATAATCCTCCTCTGTGTCTACAAAATTTGAAGACATCCAATTTAAATTTGAAGGATGGTCAGAAATAATTATCCCTCCCCCCCCCTCCCCTCCCCCCCCCGAAATATGGCTAATATTGAACTGGTTTGTCAGCAAGCCCTACAAAAAGCCATAGATTGGCATGCCTGCAAGCCAGCTTGTAATGGCTTGTTGGTAAACCAGAGGAATCCTTACAGTGGTTTGCCTGTAAACCAGAATTAGTCAGAATTGGTTTGGTTTGTAAGCCACATTGCAGTAATATTGGCTTATCTTCAAACCAGATGGAACCAGAATTGGCTTACTATTGATCCATGGAAGTGTGGTATTGGTTTAAAATAAGCTACTGTTCAGCATTATCTTGTATATGGGCAAGCCACAGTATCTTAAATATGGCTTGCTAGCAAGCCTAGTTAATATAATAGTGGATTGCCTGTAAACCATTCTTTAGTACTAACTGGCTTACTGGCAAGCTGAAGTGATCTGTACTTGGCATGTATATATGCCGCATCAAAACCCAAACTGGCATGCACAGAAACCAGACTTGGCATGCCAGAAAGCCAAATATAAGCCAAAATTCACAACTCGAAACAATCCGTTTACTGACAAACAAGCCGGTTTATTTTTGGCTTGAATTTAGCTGGCCGGCAAACCAGAAAAATTTGCAGTGTATCTGTCATAGTCAAAAGTACAAAACGAAGACCCTTTTTATCTCCGGTATTTATTGACCATATTTCGTCGGTATTGGCTTAATTTGTGAAGAATAGTGGGAGGAAGTCAATCCCGTGCCAAAAACAAAATTTGGACCTATATTTTTGGAGTAATGTCAAAAAAAAACCTACTAATTTTGGGCGGTTTTCAAGTCCAAATGTACAAAACGAAGACCCTGGCATATCTCTCGTAATAATCGTCCATTTTTCGTCGGGATTGTTTCAATTGGTCAAGGTGAGAGTTATTCATCCACAACTATATCAAAAATGGCTATATGAAACATTAAAACTTAAAATAGTTGCGCCTATTTGAGAATTACAATCCGAAACCAATACTAGCGGCTTGCCGTAACTGTCAAAGTCAAAAGTACAAAACGAAGACCCTTTATATCTCCGGTATTTATTGACCATATTTCGTCGGTATTGGCTTAATTTGTGAAGAATAGTGGGAGGAAGTCAATCCCGTGCCAAAAACAAAATTTGGACCTATATTTTTGGAGTAATGTCAAAAAAACCTACTAATTTTGGGCGGTTTTCAAGTCCAAATGTACAAAACGAAGACCCTGGCATATCTCTCGTAATAATCGTCCATATTTCGTCGGGATTATTTCAATTGGTCAAGGAGAGAGTTATTCATCCACAACTATATCAAAAATGGCTATATGAAACATTAAAACTTAAAATAGTTGCGCCTATTTGAGAATTACAATCCGAAACCAATACTAGCGGCTTGCCGTAACTGTCAAAGTCAAAAGTACAAATCAAAAAACGTGATATCTCCGGTATTTAAGGGCCATATTTCGCCGTTTTGGCTTAATTTCGGTTGAACTTCGTGTATTGTGTTTGAAATGTTAGCCGTCATCGTTCGTCGCGCAGGCGAGTGTTTCAGTTTGACTCTGATGTGATGGTAATTTGGCGTGTATCATGTCTGAAACAGCGTAATTACTGCGTACTAAATACTATAACGTTCGATCCGTCCTTGCCGGTTAGAGTGCATCGTGCCTTCAATCCAAATTCAGGGGTCTTCGGTCTTCGGTCTTCGATCTTCGGTCTTCGGTCTTCGTCTTCGATCTTCGTCTTCGTTTGTATACCCCGCCGTATAGTGCCGGTAACACACAGCCCTGCTATGCAGAGCTAGGGTCGATGATATGGTTGACTGTATGTACCATTACACCATGGAGCATAAGAGTCCTGTATCTTTTGCACGCTCCATGGAGGTAGCTCCCTACTACCTCCATGGTAGCTCCATGGTTACACTTACAGCTGCATGATGAGATATGGCAGACGGTTGGAAAAAGAAAGAAATTGAAATCAATTTGTGTGTGTATGTGTGTGTGTGTTACACGTATACCAGTAACAGAAATCTCTTGTTTGCTGCAGCTGCTAAAATATCACAACACTATGATTTGCCCCAAAAATTTGAATGGATAGTGAGAAATAGAACCATATCAATGCCTCTACCATAGTACAGTACATATCTACTTTCATGAAATTGAGAATGCAATATTCTGTCAGGAATGTAGTCTTCAGGAGTGTAATTGTCTTTGGCATGATATTTCACGGTTTGTTAGTCTGTTTTGGTTTCTTTTGATTTAATTTCTCAATTTTTTTTGTAACATATTTTTAAACCAAGTAAAAATCTATGTATACTCACTGTCATACATAATACATATATATAAAATATATATGTCACATTTTTAATATAAATATTAAAATATATATATATAACTTGATGAGTTCAGAAATGTTGTGACAATCTTTCTTATGCGGTGATTGGAAAACTGATGTACTTTATTTTGATATAATTAGGAATATCAAGAGTCTGCTGTTGTCACTTGCTGTGGATGTGAATCTTCTGTGCACGAGCTACAGGTATGATAATTCAAGTAGTCACATGTATATGTAACATGCTACTGTTCTGATGTTAGACTCTCTCATCAATTCCTTCAGTGGATAATTTTTTTATATCTTGATATAGGTTGTACTTTATCAATGGAAAAATCAGCTTGGTGAAAGCATATGTAAAATTTAACTGTGTTCTTGTCTGCTTGTGACTGTGTGTCTAATTATATGACATAACTGTGTGTTCACAGAAATCAGAATAGTCACAGTGTAAGTAAAACAAATTTTGAAAAGCAAAACATTATATTTGGTATCTTGCTGAATGCATTTAAGATAATAGTTGGTAGCTAATGAAAATTAAGCACATAAGTTTCAGCAAATGTAAAGGTCCTATTGGAACAGTAACTATGATATGTTGGTATTTTGAAGTGTTTTGTCTGTTTCCGTTTGTATTTGACTGTCTCTCTCTGTAGATGGATTTAGATAGATATAGACAAATAGAAAGATAGAGAGATGGATAGATAGATAGATAGACAAATGATTTTTATAATAATTTTATGCTGGTTTTATTTGGTAATTAAAACTTCAAGCAACTTTATTAAGATGATCAACCTGTTTAGTTCTAAAATTGAAGGTCACTTTTTTATGTTCTTGTTCAGGATGTGTCTCAGCATATATGCAGTGGAATGGTGGAACTGCTTCAGCAAATAGAAGATCAAGGTCAAGAAATAAAGAGGTTGAAAAGAGACTTAGAAATCTGTAATAAAGAAAGACTTGAACTCAAAACATATATAGAGAATGAGTACAGTACTCAAGGAAGAACAATTGATGCAATTAAATAGATAACAGACATTGAGAGTGAGACTATTTTCCAGCATTCCTTGGAAATGCAACAAAATAAGCAATTAAGAAGTCTTGAAAATCAAGTATATATGTTAATGTAGATGAGAGAAATCCTGTAGTTATAGCAGCTGTGAATGGTTTCAGTTGTCATAAATCAACATCAAAACATCAAACAAAAAACAAAAGGCAAAGAAATTTCTTGCTGTGGAGTCTATCTATAATGCTAGAAATTTAAATTATATTAGTGATTTTGTGTGTGCATACCCCTCTGTCGCAATAATCATTGTAAGCCAACTCCTGGGAGAAAACTAATGTCTGTGTGTGGTAAAGCATTGGATTTTGAGTTGTTGAGTTTGTCAACCATAGCAAAACAGCGTCAACACAATTTGATCACAGAGTATTTCATGAAAGGAATACATCCATCAAACAGACTATTAATATTAATTTCCAGATTGTAAATAGTATACATTGTAACTGTAAACATTGTAAATGACAAAACGGTTCCATATGTATTGAAACTTGTAAAGCTCACCCTAACAGCTAATTTGACCATATGACACACAGTATGTGTAATATGAGGACACAAAATAATGTCATGGGGTAATTTTTCTATGATGTCAGATACTCATTGTATAATTTATTGTTGGAGTTCTTAGCACATCACTTGGGCTTGGCTTGTTGATTTGATAAATATCCAATCCAGTTTAGAGTCTTTGAACACATTTAAGTGTTAGAATTGACTAGTTTGAGTGATGACTGTCAGACATTTTTTGAGGTCAGCATATACATTACACCCTCTAGGTGTATTGCAAACTGGTCTGATTATGTACTAAGTATATTGAACTTTTGCTGTGAAAGTATTGCATTGAATTCTGTGCGACATATTGACACTACAATCAGTCCTTTTTTTTGATAATCTCTGTAAAGATAAAAACAGACTCAGTGATGTGCATAATGATTCACGGTTAATGTGGAATACAAAAGAATAAGTTCAGACCCATGACCATAATGACTATTCAAGAATCATTTTGAATTTGAAATTTGTAAGTGTTAAAAAATGCATAGAGGAATTGACTGACAAATATCTGTACACATATAGCATATTAGGTAGAAGGTCAAATTCCAAAACTCCAGCAATTCAAAGGTTCTGTATTATAAATCTTCAGTTGATGGTGATTATCACTTGATTGTCTGTGTCCAACAAACAGCAGTCACTATGATTGGCATTCTGATTTCTTCCATAAATTTGTAAAATTTATATATAAATTTTATTTTTGATGATTTGCAAGAAAAAAACAAGAAGTTCATTCTCAACTTTAGGCAAAGATATGAAACTGTCATTTGTGAAATATATTTCTGGTACCCCTCCCCATCCAGCAGCTTATGCAAGCAATTAACTAACTAATAAAGTTGTGCATGCAATACACTAACTCAAGACATGTGAGAACATGGTAAATTTAATAATAATATGTGGATTGTGCTGTTCTTTGAAAATGACAAATTGTTGACATTGGAAATCAACGCTAAATTACATGTGAACGAGGAAATGACAATGATTTTGATTGTGCAGACAAAGTGATAATAGCCACCTAGACATAACAGATAAATGAGTGGTATGACATGAGTTTTGTGAACCTGACTAAATATGTGTGTATGACAGTGTGTGTGGTTCACATACAGACAATTTTAATTGACACTGATAATAAGTATCTGACAGTCTGAACATGAATGGCAACATAAAGAACTGTGTGTAAAGTTAAAGGCATTTCTGGCGATCCCTGGGATCGCCTTTGTTCTGGTCTGTAAGAGAATCATGGAGGTGTGATAGCCTTTTGTTTTCCATTGAAATTATAATCTTGTTAGTAAATTTTCTGATGAGACAATCTGGTGCTAATGAATGCCTTTAAGTGCATAAATCTATATAATCAAAAACATGGTTAACAAATTATTGAAAGACACAAATAACAGTGACATAACAAAGACTGCAATTGTAACACATTAAGTAAATAGCATAAGCAACATTACAGCAGTGATACTGGTTATGTTTTGGCAATGATTCAGGCTGAACTACACATAATATGTCATTGATGTGAATAGTATATGTATTAGTATGAGTGTACGCTTGCGCCATTGTTCATGTCCCCTTCGAAGTCAAGTTCGGAGTTGGGGTGATAATGACTTGAAATACGAGACATGACATGCTTGTAAACGTGTCTACATTCTTGTATTAAACGATAATATCTCAAATGTCTGGACCGATGATGGCTGTGCAACGATCGATCGATATTTATAGGCGCGGCCACCATTGACACTAATGACAGGCACTTGCCAAGCACTTGGCACAAGTAAACTATGTCCAAACACAAACGCTATGTAAAACTAGAAAAAAAAGAAAACGTCAGACAACATTAATACTTTCTCTTTTAAACGGTAGTTCTCTTTTTTGAGTTGTTGGTTTGCCCTCAAGGGATCAAATTTTATTTCAACTTTTACAAGGTACAGTGGTAAACAAATGAAGATACGAACGCGGAAGTAAGCTTCGTGATGTCCGCCTAGCACCTGCGCCTACGATCACATACAGAATTACCTTGTGGTGTTTCTATTTCCGTCGATACTGTTCGTTGGTCTGTAATCACTGTAATCAGATGAAGGGCATGGCAGAAATATCGAACGGTAGACCAGTAGGTGTTGAGCTGGTATATGAACTATGCCATATATCTAGTCATTTACAATACTTCAGCTGGGCTACGCTGACGATGCATGTTCTGCAAAGCCGATCCATGCCAGGGATGCATGTTGTCATCCTCAAAGTACATGTACACACTCGATCCGATCGGAGACAGCTAAAGCAGTTCCTGAGATGTTTTTCTTTAAATCATCATAATTTGTGCGACAAATATCCAAAGACACTGTAGGTAAAGGTACATTACTGTATGACGTCGAGAATATGCATGAATCGAAGGTTTTGGGACCCTTTTCTAATCTGCTAATCGAAACACTCGTCGATCATACCATGCATCAGGTCACCAACCTTACTGCAGTATTGTTGTAATGTGACCTCTGACCTAAAATCTAGGCAATGTGATTGGCTAATAACAAGAAACTGGATATTAATATTCATTACCTCATTATTCCATATTTGGCGATCGGGGCGTGTGCTTTTCGTCGCTTCGTAGTCGTCGGCGCGTGCAATTATGTTGCAAATTTGAGCTGCATTTTATTCAAGAGTGATTTTGGAAGGGACAAACGGTCAAAGTCGCTGGACTTAGGTTTCCCTTTAATATTCGCATAAAGTACAGCAAATCAACGTCTTAGTGAAGGACCAAAACCAAACTTCTCTAAACATTTCAAAACAAAATCTTTATTCAGAGAGTCGAATGCTTTCTGAAAATCAAGCAATAAGAGAATACCAGGTATATTTCTTTCTTTTGTATAGTGCATTATGTCAGCAATCAGGCGAATAGCTTCCCCGATATAACTGTTTTTTACGTAACCAGTTTGTGAAGGACTTATAATAGAAGGCAAACAATTTTTGACTCGAAAGCAATGACTTTTGAAACAAGTCTGCTGTCAATATTTATCAGAGAAATCGGGCGCCAGATCTTAAGTATGGATCGATCTGAGTTACTTTTCTCAATCAATGAATAATACTCTGTTTCTGAGTCTCGCCCATGCTGCCTTTTTCATGTGCAAAATTTGCGACATCGACAAGAGTGGGCCCGATGATATTCCAAAATTTACGGTAAAACTCCACCGTTAAACCATCATTTCCTGGGGATTTCCCTGCCTTAAAAGTAGACTGAACCTTCCCACACTCTTGCAAAGTGATCTGTCCTTCACAAGAAGCTCTTTCCAAATCAGAAATACAAAAAAATACACTTGAAAGACAAAATTTAGCACGCTGATCATCAATTTTTTCTTTCTGAGTACAGCGTCTCATAAAAATCTTTACAGACACTTAAAATTTCTTTACTGTTAACGTTTGTGACAATATCACCACTTTCTATGTCAAGTTTTCTGATGTGCTTTTTCTTGTGATTTCTTTTTTCTAAATTAAGGAAATATTTTGAACCTTTACCTCCATTTTTATGCCACCTGATTTTAGAACTGATAATCACACTTTGGTTTTATATTCAATCATCTTATGTACTTTTGTTTAATTTCTTTATATTTGGCATGATTTTCATCAGTAGGACTTTCACTCAACAATGTATATATCCCAGGTAATGTTTTCTCAAGCTTTAATAATTCCTCTTTACGTTATCGAGATTTCATTTTCGAATATGATATTGTAAACTTGCGTTATTTCCATTTAACAAGATCCCATATTACACAAAAATCTTCAGAATAATCAGTATAATCATGAAGCCACTTAACAGTGTTATTTTTCATTTTCTGACAATAAACCTGATCATCCAATAAGCTAGAATTAAAAATCCAGTAGCAAGGACCTCTCCTTTTGTCAAAGTTATCTTTATCTAAACACAGGACAATAGCTGAGTGGTCAGAACAAACACTTATTCACTGCTTTCACATCATCACGGAGGTGGTGTGAAATTACCAAAAATCAATACGTGACTGCTGAAAGGATTTCTTTGCCTAAAGGTGAACCTGGTTTTTTCATCATGTTTGGCACGAAAAATATCTTGAAGATCAAGATCTGTGATGAGCTGCTCATTTGTGAAATTACAGAATGTTTCTCAGTAACATACTCAGCCCATCTTCTACTACAACATCGATCAACAGCTGACACGCTACAATTGAAATCTCAACCAATTACAGCATTTACCATCTGTTGAGGATTACAATTGGTTAGTAAATTAAGAATACGCTGAAAGAAATCGACTTGACAGTGAATATTTGTAGCAGGTGCATAAAGATTACATAACAGGAAAGTATCACCTTCAATCATTACATCCAGAATAATATAACGACCATCGTCGTCACAAATCACGTTTCTTTCACTGATATCAATATTTTATGAAAACAGAATTGCTGATCCCTTGCTGTGTACTAAACCGTGAGAAAAGAAAATTCTCCCCTCACCCCACTGTTGCTGCCAAAACAATTCATCCGATTTTTTACTGTACGTTTCCTGTAGAAAATAAAACTTTGAATTTTTTAACCAATTAAATCTTTTTTCCGTTTGAGAAAATCCTCGATTCCACGTGTATTTAAAGAAATAAATTTTACTGTCATAGAATGTTTCATATACCGTTCATATGTTGCTCTACTCGTTTCTTCTTTCCATCGTTGTCCAGTAACTTCTCCTTGCTTCTGGGCCTGTATACAATCTGTTCTCTATGTACAGTCTATCAACTACCATCCTCACGCGTTTATTGTCTTTTTTTCGCTGCTTTCATGACGGGGTAGAGTCTTTTCAGCACCTGACGGATCTCATCTGGAAAATCTTCTGATACCCCGAAATGGGTTCCCCGCAGATTCCGCGCCGACGTTCTCACTACATCTCGATCTTTATAGAAGTAGAACTTCGCAATGATCGGATGAGGCGTAGGTCGTGAATTATATTTGTTATTAGTTACCGTGGTCGGCATCATTCTTATGCAAAGAAAGGTGGAGACCTAAGAAATCGTTCGGAATCGGCTGTAATGTCTGCTTATTTCAGTAGAGAACTGATTTGTTTTGTGAGCAAAGGGGCTTGTTGTATACGAGGTATCTTTAACCATAAATTTACATAATCCTCTAGCAGTCATGATCAGTCAGGCTTGTAAAACGAGTTGCATCAGGCATTTGCTCATATATTTATTGCTTTACGATGTTGAACGGCTCAAGACTGGTGGTATTTATCTACGTACACACTACTAAATTCCTCTGTATCTTAGTATCCGTACTAATAAAAGGTGCACAGACCGTTGACTGAAAGGTCAATCACCACAAAGCCATTCTAGCTCTGACATCAAGGACAAAATTATCGCCAACAAATGATTGCACTAACACTTATCGTTCACGTTGCCCCCGAGTCTTCCATCAAATTGGAGGTTAACGAATTCATGAAGCATTCTGAATCTTGTTGCTGACCGAGTTAGGGGAACGCCCGTAGCCCAATATGTGCATTTCGTCATTTTGAGCAGGGAGCTGGTGTTTACCGCCGTCGATTTTCGTTTCATGAGCTATCCAGCAAATTTAAAATTACTTGCCTTCAAAATTTGCTCTCTTTGACTTTTTACATAACATATATTTTATACTCCAATGGTGCATGCGCCAAACAAATCACTCTGTAATTTAGCACATTGACTTTGTCATACAATAATAGGTGAAAAGCTGACGAGTTTTGTGACCATGTTGTAAATTCGAAAAGATAAATATAGTTCTTGCACGCTTAGCTGTAGCAAAACTTAACGACACGTACAGTTATGAAGCACAGTACACTACAGATAATCATAGTTTGTAGTTTTATTGACTGATGGTAGATCGCAGTAACGAAATACAGCATACAGCATACAATACAAAGGTTATGTCAACTGTCAAGCTTCTAAGTAACAATAGTGACACTCGGAATAAGCTGATCTACACGTACTCCACCCCGTTAACTAACCATGCAATGGTGATTATGCATAGAAGATGGGTCAGATAAAAGTTAGGCCAAAAATAAGCACAGATAAATTGCTAGAAACTATCGTTTACCAAATGCAAATAATACAAACTTTGTTACACAGCTTTGTTATGATTTAAGGAACGTGAGTAACTAATGATGGGAGGGATCAAATCACGTAAAATTACGACGTTTCTGTAGTTCATATATGTGGGTACTTGATCAATGCTTAAAGAAGAATCGGTGCCGAAAGAGTAATTCTATACTGCAAGAGAAATACCGACAGGCTCGGCTGCAGTTACGAAAGTTATCAATTGAATGAAGACTTGTTATACTATATGCATAGCACATTTTCACGTTCCCCTTTTGCAATATCGCAAACACTTAGGAATTTGCATTTAACTGATACAGGTGCTGAAATCTTTATTGTTTAATATATAGTTTAAGATAAAAATCGATGAAGCATGGAACATCTATTCCAAATCAGATGTGTATTTTTGCTTGTACAGACAGTAGTATAAACCCTAGCTGGATCGTCCTAGAGATATCTGTTACAAATTACTTATCAAGGATGGAGTTAATCCGTGGCATTTTTAGGCCAACCATATATTGATGTGGCAATTACAGAAAGGTATGATAAATTATGTCTCAATTGCATTTTGTTCAAGTTACGGATTTCAGACCTAAGGAAATGACGTTTTCAAGCAATTTTTACATATATCACTGCGAATTTGTGAACGACTTTGAAAATTTAAATTGCGCGAGGTGCGCAATACATTTTGCGGCCAGGCATTATTTGTAGTTTGGAAAGAGAAAAAGGTTTGTGTAGAATCGGCTTTGAATTGAATCAGATGTTTACGAGTGTTGAATAGCAATATTGCGCATGAAGTAGTTGCTCTTTTTCGACGTGTTCTATATTATGCGGGCAACAAAATCGAATATTTAGGGGTTATTACATGAAGTTTGGCTACACCGCGTTGTATTCGAGTGAAGTGTCCGTATTTTGACGAGTTGCGCAGCAACGAGTCAAAAAAGGACACATCACGAGAATACGACTCGGTATCGCCCTAACTTCGTGTAATAACCCCTTTATCATACATGCATGCTTTGTTTATGACTGTTTTTTCTACGGACGTTCCGAAATTAGCGACAAAATCAACTGAAATCGACCTTGCGTCCTCCTGGCTGTACTTATAAAAATTTGGTTGCTAAGGAGTGATGACCACTGTATCACTTCATGATATTAGTTCGCTATTCCACTTCAAAGGAAGGTATATGGAGCACTTTTAAAGCGATCATTTAAATATTACGATGTCGACACAGGTTTTCACAATTTGAAGAAGATTTATTTTTAGTTTAAAATGACGGTGGATGTAAAACATAGGCTGGAGTGTTTAAAATAAGTGTACTTTCGTGTTTTGATAAATGACTTTATCCCTGCGTGAAAGTTATGAGGACGCCAAAATCGGGTCAAAATACTCGCGCCACGCCAGCGTTCGATTTCAAACTTGATCGAGTATGAACAGCTGAGAGCATAGAGTTAGAGCAAGCAGCTCTGCGACATCTATGAATGCACAGTGGATATAATACCCGTACCAGTCAGTTTATCTCGAAGAATTATACATGTCCCAAGACGTCAAATATGCCGAATTTACCATCTTAGTAAGCGGATTAGGGAAAACATGAAGTGAGTACACTGTAAGCTGTAGTGTCGTAACTCGTTCGTGATTTTGTTGCTGTACGAATAAAACATTTCAAAGGTATTTCCGTCGTCTGCTCGTATATTTTCGTTCCTGGCTTGCCTAAATAGAACTAAACTTCCTTTAACAACCTAAACGAAAGTTTGACTTTCCCTAGATCTTACATTGTATCTGAAACCCGCACCAAATCGGTGCTACCAGACACGATCATGTCCTGTGAATCGCATCGACAGGTACAAATCGGAAATATTATGTGCACCTTCAACCTTGTCTATTGCGAGTAGTTTCAGTGCAGTTGGATTTTTGTAGCTCATTTACGGCTGTAAACGATGTAATTCACCACCCAGCATCAACATGGAACTTGTCGTAAAGCCATTCTATCATGATGCACTGTCAACAGTAGCAGCGCAGACGACATGAAAACACTGCACTGTATGGCACCTGCCGTTAACGATAACAGGTGTCGGCAAATGGTACAACTTTTCAATGCGTTTGATTGTATGTTTTTGGTACAACTTTACTTGTGCCTAAGTGCAATACCAATGAAGTGTCTGCAAACAACAAAATTTTGACCATCCAAATCATAATGACGTTTCGGATTGTCATTTGTCTTATTCGATCAGCTGTTTTATTTGTACATATACCAACGAAGGTCACGCATTCGGGCGAAGGTCACGCGTACGCGTCGCTGTAAGTAGTTCGGTAACAGTGAAAATATAATTCGTATTTTCACAAGTTAAAATATGGGTTCATATCAGTACCGTGTGAACAATAGGAGAATGGCAATACAGGCATAGCATGTATGATAATACAATTTCATAAACAGCCCCTTATTTTGGATATGCGACTTTCGATATTGGTTTGGACCCGAAAATCTTCATCATTTCCAATCTATTGTCACATGGCGTAATGATGCCTGTTCGAAAAAGAAGAAATGTTATTCGCAGATTTTCCTCGTATATTATCAAGTTTTGGATTGGTGCTGTACTAATACTATAATATTTGTAAAGCTGAGAAAATCGCGATTCATGTCCCTTTACCACGACTTCACACAAAGGTTGCAGTACACCAGGTGTTGTGTTGTTTAAATATTGTAATATTACTCAAATCAATTGTACCTTAATCTTACGTACACTTCACTCTATGGCGAGCAAACATATCCTTTAAACGCCTCAGAAAAAGAGTCCCTCTAACTTCATGTGTATATGTCCTTATATAACTTATATCATCTAAAGCTGCCTGACGACATACAGGATGATGAATACTTCTCGGCTCTAATGTATCAACTTGTACATTACCTGAGTGGACGTCCGGTGAATACGTTGGCCAGGGCATGGCTTCCTTCAACCAGCAGTTCTTACTTTTGGTGTCAAAGCCGTAAGACAATCATCCATCACTTTCATTACAAAGCTGGCAGCATTATTCCACTTCATTGACCTTATAAGCAAATCCATCGTTTATGTCTGAGCCATGTCTTCCTGTGTAAGATTCGATGTTGCAATCTGGATCTGGAGATATTAGTCGACAAACGCTGTATAATTCCATCCGTACGCAGCAACATATATAGTACAAACACAACAATATGCTTCAACGTAAAACGCAAGAAAAGACTCACAGACGTGTTAAGTTTATCTAGAAGGAACCATTCTAACTGCAACTACACAAGCGGTCGATAGCACATAGAAGACCGCCAAACTGTAAGAGTGCACGTTGCAAAATAAAACAGGCCACAGCAGTTGGAAGCTCAAACTTAAATAAAGCCTTTTAAACTACTTATTATTTTCCTTCTTACGGGAGACAGCTACTGTTAGATTATACAAGGTAAATTGAATATCCATCGTGTATTATTATGATAACACGCGGTATACTCTGTACACTCATGTAAAATCTGTTATCGTGAGAAGGCATCTTGTGAGATGCCGATTTTTTGTTTTGTCACGAGTTTGTACGGTTTTAGATTCTAATTACAGCCCCATTTTGATCTTACTTACAGCCATAACAACATCAACAACAAAATGAACGGACAACACAAACAATCAAACACACTGACATAAATTATGCACAAAATTGCGCGCATATCTACTTACCTACCTACACGCACACTGTACAACATACGTACGTACATAAGCGACATCATACTTTGATCATCTCCTCAGATAAAGTAATACCTGTAAATTTGACGTATGTTTGGACGTAACTTCATCGTTCCTAATATCGAGCTCGTATTTTTCTTTCACAAGTTCGGAATCGTTTGGGTAGGCTCGTTGAGAAGACAGTTTACCACCTCTTGCTTTTGTTTCGTCATCTTCCTGGACTGCAGGGCACAAATGTAAAGTAAGTTAGAAATGGAATTGTGTAATATACCAAATTATTTCATGGAAAAGAAAAGATAGCATAACAATACTGATGTCAAGTCAAGGTTCTGGTGGGTGCACACAGGCAAAGGAGATCAGCATTTTTGTGTGACTTTTTCAAACTGTTGTGATGCTGTCCATGCTTTTGCAATGGTTTTGAATAGCGTTCTATGATTTCCGAGGGAAAATGCATGCAATATTATGAAATTAAACCATTACTGTGCACTGTATTGTACTGTACTACACTGCACTGCACTGTACAGTACTGCACTTCGTTTACTGTACTGTACTGTACTGTACTGTACTGTACTGTACTGTACTGTACTGTACTGTACTGTACTGTACTGTACTGCACTGTACTGTACTGTACTTTAAAGTACTGTACTGTACTGTACTGTACTGTACTGTACTGTACTGTACTGTGCTGTACTGTACTGTACTGTACTGTACTGTACTGTACTGTACTGTACTGCACTGCACTGCACTGTACTGTACTGTACTGTACTGTACTGTACTGTACTGTACTGTACTGTACTGTACTGTACCGTACCGTACCGTACTGTACTGTACCGTACTGTACTGTACTGTACTGTACTGTACTGTACTGTACTGTACTGTACTGTACTGTACTGTACTGTACTGTACTGTACTGTACTGTACCGTACTGTACTGTACTGTACCGTACTGCACTGTACTGTACTGTACTGCACTGTACTGTACTGTACTGTACTGTACTGTACTGTACTGTACTGTACTGTACTGTACTGTACTGTACTGTACTGTACTGTACTTTTCGGTACTGAACGGTACTTTACTGTGATGTTGCGTTGTGTAGTGTGGTGTACTGTATTGTATTGTAATGTTTTGTATTGTACAGTACTCTACATGCCCTACAATGACATAGTGCACTGCACTGTACTGCCCTATACAGCACTGTACTGCTCAGCACTGTACTGAGCTGTGCTGTGATGCGATGTGCTGTACTGTAATGCACTAACTGCACTGCTCTGTCCTGTGCTGTACTTGTGGAGTGGTGCGGAATACTGTACTGTAATGTACTACCGTATTGTACTTTACTGTACTGTGCTGCACTATTTTGTACGAGGCACGAGGCAAGTCAATCTAGTATCGTCTATAGTAGTCATTCTAGTATCGTCTAGTATCGGCTTTGGCCAGAACTCTGAGGTGGTGAAATCTCCGATATATATCGGATATTTACTTGCGATTTGACGGAATCTAGTATCGTCTAGTATCGATGCTAGAGTCAGTCCTTGGAAGTCGGGCTTGGCCAGAACCGTGAGGTGGTGAAATCTCCGATATATATATCGGATATTTACTTGCGATTTGACAGAATCTAGTATCGTCTAGTATCGATACTAGAGTCAGTCCTTGGAAGTCGGGCTTGGCCAAACTCTGAGGTGGTGAAATCTCCGATATAAATCAGATATTTACTTGCGATTTGACGGAATCTAGTATCGTCTAGTATCCATACTACAGTCAGTCCTGGAAGTCGGGCTTGGCCAGAACTCTGAGGTGGTGAAATCTCCGATATATATCGGATATTTACTTGCGATTTGACGGAATCTAGTATCGTCTAGTATCCATGCTACAGTCAGTCCTTGGAAGTCGGGCTTGGCCAGAACTCTGAGGTGGTGAAATCTCCGATATATATATCGGATATTTACTTGCGATTTGACGGAATCCAGTATCGTCTAGCATAGATACTAGAGTCAGTCCTTGGAAGTCGGGCTTGGCCAGAACCGTGAGGTGGTGAAATCTCCGATATATATATCGGATATTTACTTGCGATTTGACGGAATCTAGTATCGTCTAGTATCGATGCTAGAGTCAGTCCTTGGAAGTCGGGCTTGGCCAGAACTCTGAGGTGGTGAAATCTCCGATATATATCAGATATTTACTTGCGATTTGACGGAATCTAGTATCGTCTAGTATCCATGCTAGAGTCAGTCCTTGGAAGTCGGGCTTGGCCAGAACTCTGAGGTGGTGAAATCTCCGATATATATCGGATATTTACTTGCAATTTGACGGAATCTAGTATCGTCTAGTATCGATGCTAGAGTCAGTCCTTGGAAGTCGGGCTTGGCCAGAACTCTGAGGTGGTGAAATCTCCGATATATATCGGATATTTACTTGCGATTTGACGGAATCCAGTATCGTCTAGTATCGATACTAGAGTCAGTCCTTGGAAGTCGGGCTTGGCCAGAACTTTGAGGTGGTGAAATCTCCGATATATATCGGATATTTACTTGCGATTTGACGGAATCTAGTATCGTCTAGTATCGACGCTAGAGTCAGTCCTTGGAAGTCGGGCTTGGCCAGAACTCTGAGATGGTGAAATCTCCGATATATATCAGATATTTACTTGCGATTTGACGGAATCTAGTATCGTCTAGTATCGATACTAGAGTCAGTCCTTGGAAGTCGGGCTTGGCCAGAACTCTGAGGTGGTGAAATCTCCGATATATATCGGATATTTACTTGCGATTTGACGGAATCTAGTATCGTCTAGTATCGATGCTAGAGTCAGTCCTTGGAAGTCGGGCTTGGCCAGAACTCTGAGATGGTGAAATCTCCGATATATATCGGATATTTACTTGCGATTTGACTGAATCTAGTATCTTCTAGTATCGATATTGGAGTCCCGAAATCGCCAATAAATATCGGGTAAATATCGGAGATTTCACAGATTCGGCGTGCCGAGGCACAAGGCAAGTCATTCTAGTATCGTCTAGTATCGATATTAGAGTCCCCAAATTGCCGATAAATATCGGGTAAATATCGGAGATTTCACAGATCCAGCGTGCCGAGGCAAGGGGCAAGTCTTTCTAGTATCGTCTAGTATCAATATTAGAGTCCCAAAATCGCCGAAAAATATCGGGTAAATATCGGAGATTTCACAGATCCGGCGTGCCGAGGCACAGGGCAAGTCTTTCTAGTATCGTCTAGTATCGATATTAGAGTCCCGAAATCGCCGATAAATATCGGGTAAATATCGGAGATTTCACAGATCCGGCGTGCCGAGGTACGAGGCAAGTCATTCTAGTATCGTCTAGTATCGATATTAGAGTCCCAAAATCGCCGAGAAATATCGGGTAAATATCGGAGATTTCACAGATCCGGCGTGCCGAGGCACAGGGCAAGTCTTTCTAGTATCGTCTAGTATCGATATTAGAGTCCCGAAATTGCCGAAAAATATCCGGTAAATATCGGAGATTTCATAGATCCCGGCGTGCTGAGGCACGAGGCAAGTCAATCTAGTATCGTCTATAGTAGTCATTCTATTATCGTCTAGTATCGGCTTTGGCCAGAACTCTGAGGTGGTGAAATCTCCGATATATATCGGATATTTACTTGCGATTTGACGGAATCTAGTATCGTCTAGTATCGATGCTAGAGTCAGTCCTTGGAAGTCGGGCTTGGCCAGAACCGTGAGGTGGTGAAATCTCCGATATATATCGGATATTTACTTGCGATTTGACAGAATCTAATATCGTCTAGTATCGATGCTAGAGTCAGTCCTTGGAAGTCGGGCTTGGCCAGAACTCTGAGGTGGTGAAATCTCCGATATATATCGGATATTTACTTGCGATTTGACAGAATCTAGTATCGTCTAGTATCGATGCTAGAGTCAGTCCTTGGAAGTAACATTAACAATAACAATAACAATAACATTACCAACATGCTGGTAAACCCAACTTCTCAACGGGTGATGGACGCATGATGTCTTCCACGCTGTAAATCAACATACTTAAAATCCGAAGCCCGCCTTTTGGCAAGGGCTACTTATCCAAACAATCCATCGACAGTTCATATTGCCTTGCAAAGATGCGCAACAATACTTCAAGCCTTACTTTGTATTTCTCTGAATTTCCCGTAAACAGAGGCTTTCGATTTTTTTGACAACAACATATCAAATTCCATCGCGCAAATGCTCTCTGCAATCGAATTGTATTGCAGGTATATCAACTCCTCGTTACTCCCCTGGCAGAGATTTCCTCTTTCAAATAAAGTTTTAGCCTAGAATCCTATACGTCCGCTTGTCTCCGTACGAGGCAAGCGGACGTATAGGATTCGAGGCTAATAAAGTTTCAAAAAGAAGACTTTCTTGCAATGTCCAAGTGCCTCGATTAATGGCCTCACTAGACTCTGTCATGAACACCGTACCGCACTTTTGTTATTCATTTTGCGTGCCATTACATATTGTTTTATGGTTGTAACTGTGCACGAAGTTATAAATGCAAATACCCGGAAAAACTTGTCGCTTTCAGTGATCGACACATCTCACCTGCTAAGTTGTACTGCAGTGGGACATCGCACAGCAATTACCCACATCGTGCATGCGAGCTTTGCAAACTACTCCTGAAATAGCCGTTCGGTGTTATTTTACCATGGCCAGAAGTCGGGATTTTTTCATTTTAGACATTTTTACATTTTAGTAGTATGTCTAAAATGTATGTCATTCTAGGTTTTCAACTTGAGTCAAAATCTACTATGTGTAGCGTGCAAACCTAACGTGTACGGACCTAACGTGTCTAAAATGTCTAACGTGTATGTCATTTTAGGTTCTCCACATGACTCCAATTTCTATCATGCCAATCATGCAAACCTATCGTGTATCGTGCAAACCTAACGTGTACGGACCTAACGTGTCTAAAATGTCTAACGTGCAGACTTTTACAGTGTTTAGTCATGCACGTTTGTCCTACACGTTTGGGTTCTATAATGTACAATGGCATACAATTGCCCATAGCACGATAGCTTCAACAATGTGAAACGTGCATTTTTACCAACTACTGGCCATAGCTCTATTTTACACCTGTGAAATTACTTTTGAAATAGGCGTTGGCTATTATTCATGGCTGTGAAGCCAAGTGTACATCTCTGACAAACGTGGTGATCGAGAAATATTTATGCATGCTACCTTCCAAGTCGCACGTAATTCCGATGACATACTTTGCGACAGAGTTGGCCTCCTTGCGTTGTAATCTGGTGTAATCTCTCTTAAGTTTTACCATGGATGTAAAAAATAGATGGTTTTACAGGTCATGGACGTTGATTGACCCAAGATAGTTAGTCTCTTAGACGTCGCTCAGCGTCATCTTGCAATAACGTTGACAGAGAAATGGCGATCAAACGAAATAAGCAGTTATCCGTCCCTTGCAATAGGCAGTCTCATCAAACCAAGTTTCGTTATGCCTTCAACCATTGCCAGACATAAGCAAGAGCACTGATGCTTATAATCTATCGCTAGCGTCTCGCCATTACAAAGTGTAATCACATAGGCCGACAAACAATTTACACGCACCAAATCCCCTCGCACCTTTTGTTTCCACTTGCTGTAAACTAGGACCACCTTGTTTGAACATATCATTAGAAAACCGCACCCAGCGACATTTTAATCCAATTATCAGTGGCTGCCAAATGCGCTCTGTTCTCTTCTCTGGGAGGAAGGTGGACCAATATTTGTTGAGCCAGTCCACTCCTTCTCTGTGCCCAGTCCTACCATGATTTTCAGTACAACATACAATGGAAACACCATCGTCTGTCATGCTTGGACCGGCTTGTTACACATTTATCAATTACTAGGCTTTTTTCTACATGACGGCACTTAGCACATGAATACAAGCAGATCACAATGCATTTATAAAAAATTAAATTCAGGCAAAGCCCCGAAACACTCATCTCATTGCTTACTTTTTACTTTTGTGTATGTAGTGCATGATTTCTTGTTATTCATCCAGCCCACAGTTCCATGTGGCTCGATACACGGCGGCCGCCTGTGCCCCTTTTTCTAATGCATTACACGGCGGCCGCTGTGTATCAAACCACACGCAACTGTGATCCAGCCCTTGCCCTACATACGCACGAGTATTGGAACAAAAACTTTTTACTTCAAAGGATTACAATTCTCGAGCTCACTGCGGTCCATCATAGTCTTGTCCCTGCCAGTCTTACGAGCACACTCATGAACCTAACAAAATATAAACTGTGTCTGTCCGAAGATTCATTCAGACTGGCTGCACAAAAATGCATGTGATCGAAAACATTTAAAATATCATTACCTAACAAAACATCAAACAATAAAAGCTGCAGCTTTACATTTGCACCGAGAGCTGATGATGAGACCACAGCACTTGAATGTGTACAAAACTGTGTTTGTGATATTCAAAATTGGATGTTGGAACATAGGTTGAAACTTAATGACAACAAAACAGAAGTTGTGATTTTTGGTACCAAACAACAGCTCGCCAAATTAACTTGTGACTATGTTCAAATTGGTAATGACAGAATCAAAATTGTTAACAAGGTTCGTAATTTAGGAGGATATCTTGATTCGACCTTGTCGATGGAGCACCATGTCAACCAGATTTGTAAAAAAGCCAGTCACAGCTTATACAACCTCCGACGTATTCGTCATTATTTGAATCAAGACACTACTGAAATTCTTGTTCACGCTCTCATTAGCTCCCACCTCGACTACGCCAATTCAATCTTATATGGCATGCCAAATCAGCATTTTAATAAATTACAGCGTGTCCAAAATGATGCAGCAAGAGTGGTAAGGCATCTGAGAAAGTATGATGGTGTGACTGACTCACTGATCCGACTACACTGGCTTCCAGTAAAGGCCAGGGTTAATTTCAAAATTATCTTGCAGGTCTTTAAGGCTCTAAATGGTATGGCACCACAGTATATTTGTGACTTGGTAGAAAAAGTCAGCGTTAATAGGTATAATCTGCGGATAAATTTCGGTATGAATCTCGTAGTACCAAGATCTTTCAACAAGTATAATGATCGTGCATTTGCAGTCTGTGGTCCAAGGTTATGGAACTCACTCCCACTTGAATTAAAGTGCATAACAGAAATTCAACCTTTAAATCAAGTTAAAAACTTTTCTTTTAAACAATTTTATCAACTGCACTGATTAATTTTTAATATTATTGGACATTTTATGAGATTTTTGTTTAAATCTTGTTTTGTATTTTTATTGAATGCAATACTTTTTATTGTTTTACTTGATGTAAAGCGCTTTTGAATATTTTATTGTAGAAAAAGCGCTATAGAAATATATTAAACATTAAACATTAACATTACATTCTTTGAAATTCATCTAACATGAGTTCAGGGTTCAATTCACGGAATTCCACTTCATGCAATGGCTATAGAACTTTGGCTAAAACTCGTATAGTTGAACTACGCTTACCAACAATCCTCAGCATCGAACCCCGAAAGTTGGCAAGTAATTAAGTTGGCAAGTTGGCAGAGGTCCCCGCCAACTTCCCCCTATGAAAGTTGGCAAGTTGGCAGACATCCCCACAAACTTCGGTGTATGAAAGTTGGCAAGTGAGTAAGTTGGCAACTTGTCGCAGGCCCTGCAACTTCCATCCATGAAGATGGCAAGTAAGTAAGTTGGCAAGTTGGCAGAGGCCCCCGCCAACTTCCCTGTAAAAGTTGGCAAGTAAGTAAGTTGGCAAGTTGGCAGAGGCCCCTTCCAACTTCCTGTATGAAAGTTGGCAAGTAAGTAAGTTGGCAAGTTGGCAGAGGCCCCCGCCAACTTCCACGTATGAAAGTTGGCAAGTAAGTAAGTTGGCAAGTTGGCAGAGGCCCCCACCAACTTCCCTGTATGGAAGTTGGCAAGTAAGTAAGTTGGCAAGTTGGCAGAGGCCCCCGCCAACTTCCACCCATGAAAGTTGGCAAGTAAGTAAGTTGGCAAGTTGGCAGAGGCCCCCGCCAACTTCCCCGTATGAAAGTTGGCAAGTAAGTAAGTTGGCAAGTTGGCAGAGGTCCCCGCCAACTTCCACGCATGAAAGTTGGCAAGTAAGTAAGTTTGCAAGCTGGCAGGGGGGCCCCGCCAATTTTCCCTTATGAAAGTTGTCAAGTAAGTTGGCAATATGGCAGACGCCCGCGCCATCTATTATTCTCTTCTCATTTACATATTTTTCGTGTAACCCCATGTTCGTGTCGGCTACATAGACTATCTGCCCTCAGTAGGGGGTTGGGTGTGTCGCCCATGTTGCAGACGCGTAGCTTAGTCGATTTGAGAGTGTCACCAATGGGTTCAACTAAAATGTAACGCTAAAAGAGAACTGGACCAGTACAACAACCACTCAAGACTAATGTACACACAGTGACACCTCATAAAGGCAGTGTTGTTTTGTTGAGTTGCTTTACGACTGAAAAATATATCACACACTGTGAAAACATCGCGTCCTGGTACAACATTGGTATCTACTAAGTGGCATTCATGTCAGTACAGGCAGTACAGGGCACTGCCAGGGTCACCCGTGTATTACAATGTATCTACGGCATTCATTATTCAGGTGCAATTTTAATATTTCCATCCATTATAGTATACATGTCTGTCATAATAATGCACTCCTCAGATTGTTAGGGCTGTCACGAATTGGCAGTATTTCATCTTCATTTGTTTAAAACAGTGTCAATAATTTTTCAGTTTTAAGGAGAAAGGCTGTTTACAGCTTTCTCAACTGGCTTAAGTACTGTGAAAACGAGTTGTTGAATGCGTTATGCGCGTCTGACATGTACTTTTCTAGGTTACAGTGTCACTGGTGATCTATTTTGTACTGTAAGTGATTTTAGTATTTTTTTAAATTTCAAACCTTGTCTGTCTTTTTAGGTTTTACCGATTGTCTTTGTATATTTTTCATTGTTTATGGACGATATAATAAATCAGTCTGAAATAAAGTAATTAATGAAATAAATAATTATTCAATGCATATCACATGACTACATCATAAACTTGCTTTGTGAGAATTAGAAACCTCAGCATTTTCATAAACAAACCTTGAACACTATTTTAACCGGACGCTGTTATGCATTTTCTGTTTCTACTCCGCATGATGGTTTAATTGATTACACCTATCAAGATAGGAATAATGGTTCAGTAGCAGTGATTATGCCGCATTCATTGATGTGGACGTGACGACGGCTATATTTCTGCAGTCGGGTCAACTCAATAAAATGGCAGTGAAGCACCACAAACAGCGTACCGTGACCCCAGCAGACCCTTTCCATAGACAGCGCCCCCATAGTGTCGCTGCGTCGTTATATAGTCAAACGACAGGGAGCCTACTACAAAAGATGATTATCGGACAGTAGTACACAAATAATTTACAGAGATTTCAATAACTTTTCAGCATGTAGTACGCGTATGTAGCAGCGATTAACGATTAACGGAATAAAAGCAAGCTAAGAGGATATGAATTCGACATTCGTAGGACTCCTAACACAAATTATTTTAGACGGATGGCATTTAGATTGATACCAATTGAGATTCAACCATGTTGATAAATTGACAATCATGAAATATATAACATAATTATATCTTAGATCACGTTTAAGAGGGACAACGTGAGTTCTCATTTTTTCAAATCCTATTATCGCTTCCCTCAAAAGATGTGTAAACTCAAGTAATTGAATAATGCCAGTATATTGATGGCGCAAATGCAGTGACCTGATTGATCGAGACGTGCAAAGAACCGTGATATATTCCCAATGTACTATGGTTGACACCAGTGTGCGAAATTAACGTCGGTCCGACGGTCCGAGACCGACAGATTTCTCGTCGGGCCGAATGTTTTTAGCAACATGTCGGTCCTTAAGACCGACTGAAATTTGGAATAAATGATGAAAATTTCTCCGTCAAGACCTGTAACAGATGCAGATGATGACTGACTCTGAATCATATGATTCAGACTTAAATGTCATGCACCTATCAATGTTTTCCACCGTGGGAGTACGGGGCAACAGGGGATATTTTCAAGTTCACGTTTCGCTGCGTTTGTAACCAAAGTTCACAAGGCCGACTGCAGTTACCACGATATATCGACGTGATAATAGGTGTACATTTTATAAAACAGAGCGGCCTTATCATTAACAGTTTTGTCGAGTTGCACGATCCGTCGTGTATACTCTCAGAGGCCGAGAGTAGGGCTTCAAATTGTTTCGATGTATACCGTTTTACAACAGGCAGGCAAAATTCACCGTCATCCTTGACTGTAGGCCTAAATGTCGCAAAAAATTACGTCTTTTAAGATTTTACGGTATCAATAACTGATCGTGTCGATGGTTTTCAGCAGTATCGAGTGTTTGTCAAACTTTTCAGAGTCATTTTAATAACTTTAAGCTTTCAAAGGGCGATGAGACCCAGCAATCGCTCAGGCAAAACGTTTCGATCAGAAAACATGCATTCATTTCCGCGAGTGGCGACATGTGCCATTCATGTTGTTTGCAATTTCTATAATCGAGAAAAAGTTACGATACTTGTTCTTTTAATTAAAAGTACAACTTCATCTGTTTCTTCATGAATGCAACAGAGGCCACATTTAAGCATATTTATTTTTTGAAAAATTTTGAAAGTAATCCATACGTCATATCAAAATACATACCAAGTATTTTCTCCCTTCTGTTTTACATTACAATAAAAAGTCGTAGTGATCAAAGTTTGCATACAAAATTTATTCATACATTCCCCTTACTCATGACTGTTTTCAGGGTACTAAAGTTATTCATCCACTCTTCTACCACTTGCGTTGGCTAATTTCAGAAGTAATGTTCAGCTCGCCAACCATTTTCAAATCACAATATCACATGCCCTGGTGTAGTGTCAGCTGTAGTGTACAATTGTACACAGCAATGTAGATAACACCATTCCCCATAGAAAGTCATGACAGACAAACTCTCTCGCTTTCATCATCCACATGTAGCCAGTGCATGAGCCTGTATTCCCCGGCCCCTGGGTGTTTGACATCATTTTATAGTCCGAGAGTGGGGGATTTGACATGGCTAAAAACAAAATGTCTAATTCTCCTGTTAGCCCCATAGTCCCCCACCCCCGTGGTGGAAAACATTGATAAATGTGTGCGCATGACAATGAGGAAGATGAGGGCTGTGATCTTTTTTCAGATTCCAGATCATGTAGATAAATATTTCATGATCATTCACTTACACTATTCTGCAATCTATGTGAACAATAGTCTTTTGGAGTGAATACTTGCTGACTCTAGTGATAAAAGGACATGAAAAATTAAATATTACAACATTCAAAAGCATAGTATTGGTGGAGAAGTTGACTTTAATGGTCGTTAACAACTGCATTTATTTAGGACCGGCAGTTTTCTGTAAGGACCTGAAGCTTTGGCTTGGTGCAGGTCCTTCTGACCTGAAGCTATTTCTCTTAATTTCGCACACTGGTTGACACACATGTAAGCTTTCAGCTTAGAATCAGCAAAACTCCTTTTTCGACATTCCATGCCAGGATTTCAAATATACCGTTATTATATGTAGCAATAAATCACACCAAGCCACGATATACCTCTCGTTTTAATTCATATATATGCACGCGCTTTTAGGAGTCGGTTCAATAATGCTTAAATCGGAAGAAGCTCACAAACACTGAAATTATAAATTACATGAATGGATAACTGATCATGTTGTATAGAAATGACGTCCTTTTGTATCGGTGACACTTTGCGTAGATCCCCGTGACGCAGTGATAAGTCAAAAGCCGGGGGGGGGGGGGCCGGGGACAACTTGTGGTTTTCATGATGAAAATTTATTACAATGGGCGCCCTCATTCGTCCGGCAACAATTGAATAAGGGGGACATACCTGACAGAGCTGTTTGATTCGAATTGAACTATAGAGGACCCTAGATTGAGGTTCTAGGCAAAATTGTTGAGTTTTTGAGGTTTTTCTCAGTTTACATGATATCTTGCAGTTCTGCAGCATTGCTGTAAACATCCCCATTGTTCTTATTTGAATTGTCTGCTATGATAATAAATTAAAGCTATGTTCCACGCTGTTTAAACTCTGCATTTTCTCGCTAGCTTCTAAAACCTTTTGGTTTTCGTTGCCGCTCTACTGCCAAGTCGGCCGCCATTACTATCTGGGCGTTTAACATGTCCGCTCTCCTTGCTGTCGGAAGTATCCGGTTCTAGGTCAGAGCTCGCCATGTCTGCTCTGGGTGTGAGAAAATCAAAGTCAAAGACGACTGAGGCCTACTCGTATGACGTAACTCTGGTTAATCTAGAAAGGTCGGTGAGAAACATTCGAACAAAACACACGAAGAAAATCGATATCGAACTGCCTCAGAGCTGCAGAGCTCGTGATAGAAGCCTTGGTCAATGATTAACTTCCTTCTTCCAGTATAAAAATAGCGACATGTGTTGTCATGTTTTATAACAAATTATATCAACAATATGAACGATGAGACGAGCTGAGATGAGGCAGGTGCTACCAGACCCTGTAAGTCAACATGTGTAAGTCTAACCCTTCGTCCCCTCTCGACCATTTCAAGTTGTAACGAAGACTGTTCATGTTTACAGCAAAATGTCAAATAATTTTTGCAAAATTGAGGAAAATGTTAAGGTGGTTTGTTTTGATTGTATTCACAATTGCTATTATATATTTATAGTAATTTGCATAATTTGAAAACGATAAAGCTCACCATTGAGGCGTTGATGCATGTTGGGTAGGGGTATTCGTCGCTCTTGCTGAAACCACACCTTCTGTTAAACCAAATTTGTGGTATTCAAATTCCACATACACACTAACTAGTATTCTGTGTCGCTTTCCATTTTTATGTTAACAATTTAAAGGAAAAAAAACTGTATGAGCTACCATTGCCAGCAGGGAAAATTGCCACCAGCCTTAACATTCGTTTGACGTGACACAACTCACTCTCACTTTTCTTTATATGGCTTCATATCATTGTTTCTTCCACTTAAAGTCTTAGGGCTCACCTTGGAATATATGTAATCGTGGTAGCCGAAGGGGCTAAAGGGAGTCTATTTTGCCCTGTAATTTAAGTAGTGCCACTTTGAAACAGAAGATCTAAATCAGTTTCTAAGAAACTTTCTTCGAATCCCTTCTACTCAATGGTACAAATTCACACTACATCGAGATCATTACAGCAATAAAAGAAATGAAAATAAATTGTGATTTCTCCCTACTGTGTGATATTGTTCTCAATACTTTTATCTTGTGCTCCACACAATTCTTCTTCGTCTTGCCCTAATCCGAATCACCACCGCAAGTGCCGCAGAAGCACTATTAAACATCATCGCCATCATTACCTTTATCATCATCATCATCATCATCACCATCATTACCATCATCATCATCATCATGTTCACAATCACGGTCAAAGTGATCATATGACGTGTAAAGACATTTTCTGTCAATAATCCATCAAGACTCAAGTATTGATATAATATGAGACAAGGTGAGCATGCGCGTTTCAGTATCAAAACATCTGTCCATGGTCCTTCAGCCCATCTGACTGTGTATTACCCACATATGGCCCGATAGAGTCTGAGGATATCGAGCGCTGAAAAGGTGACCTGTAAACTAGATCATACGTTGACAGACTTAAAAAATACAACCTCTCAGGCGACAACACGATCATCTTGACTAAACAAGTGAGCAGAAATATGATTAAATAGGATATAAATTAGACGATATCATCCAGCCGGGCAAAGCTGATAGCAGAGCAACTCGAATGCTGTCAAAGATAAGTGGATTTATTACAGAGATACAGGTAGCCTGATTAGTGATCATATGATAGTTATCACGGGGGGGGGGGGGGGGGGGGGGCCTGTGATGGAAGCAAAAATTGAGACGGGAGCCGAGTAGGAAAGTATTAAATACTGTATTAGAATTGTCAATATCTTCAATAAACTATTAAATACTATCGGCGCCCGTCATTTTTTTTATTTCGGCACAGTCCCCCATAGATCTATCATCAGACTACAATTTCTGGTTTTTGTTATTTCCCCCTCCATACTGTTGCTGCACAACGATGTGGTATCGTGTGCCATATGATCATTTCATTTTTGAGAGTTCAAATCACCAATTGTAATTGTTCCACCAACAATCAACCATCCGCTTGCTGAAATTCGAGGCAGAGGAAGCAGTCACATTTAGTCGGCATCTTTCCACTACAAAACCGACTAAAGATTTTAGTTAAATTGGGTAAATTAAAATATGTCTTGATCGTTTGAAATCGGCTGTTACGTATATCTAAGCATTTCACTCACAAAATGCAGAAATGTGTCAGGTAGTACCTGGCGAACATATCAGAGTTGTCTTTGCGTGCGCAGTGGACCTAAAGGCGATGTGTCTAGTTTATCTAAAATTCATATATCTTGTTTTCGTCACTCTTTAATATTCACTCAAATGATCAGAAATACACCGGAAATTACATATCTACTTACCTGAACCAAGTCCATGCAAGCAACCGTATAGTTTTGTATGTCCATTTCAATATGTGCTTTGAAATATATCACTGTTATATTGTTTTATTATTTAATCAAACTTAATGTAAATACTGAATGCCATTAATCAATCTGGCACTAAATAACTACCAGTATACTGCATAGACCCTAAAATTGATGTTTATCGGCGCCAGTCTGGCGGTACGTATTTTTTCTTGCATGCTTCTAGCTGATTGCAGGTGTTTAAATTCCTCTGTATATCAGTATCCGTACTGATAAGGGTTGAACAGACCTGTGACCCTAAGAAGGTCAATAGGGTCAAACACTACGTGGCCATTCTAGTCATCGCAACAAGAGCCGTAATTTTAGGTACTCAATAGAACGTTCGAAAATAACCCTGAATCTTCAATCAAAGTAAAAGGAGATGACCAGTAAATTTGTAAATAGTAATTTTCGATTTCTTTTAGTGCAATGTCTTAACTCAGATATTAATGTCAACAGAAGGGTTTTGCAGTGACGATAAATAACGAATTCATGTAGCATTACAATGTTGTTAGGTACAGACTAAGTTAGGGGAAACCCCTAGGCCTCAAATGTAAAGTACGCCATTCAGGGCAATGGATGGTTATTCCAATGTTTATTGTTCACACGGCTCTCTAGTTTCGTTACTTGTGTTACCCAGAAAAACTGACCTAAGTGCATTTGAAACGTGCATGTTACCTAGTGAAGAGAAAAAAACCATGTCGTAAACTCAAAGCTATAGTTTGACTGGAGACCTTGAACACGCCTTGCCACAACTCAATGCGGTGGCGCGAAGTGTTGTGAGTAGATTTCTAATATGCATGCACGCACGACTGTCACAAAACTCGATGATTGGCCTATGAAGTGTTGAGAATTGCAATTCTCGAGCAAATATTCAAAATAATGATTCGTAACTTTATTGTTGATATATAGATTGTGGTAAAAATACATACAATGTTAGTCAGATTTTGAGTGGCCGTCAAAGTTAAACACTTAGCCTATTTGACCCATCTGTTCGAAATTCCATCAAAATCTGCCGTCCAACATGGCATGTCGCCGCAACAAGAACCAACATCTAAACACAAAAAACATTGGATGACATAATCATGGTATTATTATTGTTTATTGAATTACCTGTAATCCGAATATGAATTTGAAAATGGTACAAAAAGAACCAGATAGCTTACAGACTCCGTTCATACATATCGTGCAAACCCTTTATATGCCCTCTATTAACCCCAGAACCATTAATATCCTCCCTCCCTGAAACTCAGCCTTTTTTATTTGTAGTGTTGTTTGCAGTTTTTAATTTTAGTGTTTGTATTGTCCTAAGATGCCTGTAACTGGGTTTATTTCCTTTATTTTCGAAAACAAATAAATAAATAAATGAATTATTAAATGATTCAGTAAAGAGATAATAAATTAAGAATTAAATAAATTCATTCATTCATTTATTCATCCATGAATTCATGAATACATCCATTAATAAATGAATACAAACGAAACAAATAAACAGACATAAAGACAGACAAGCACATAAGCGCATGAAAAAAACCAATTAACCATTAACTGTCATCTGTAAAATCCTGGTTTCTAACAAAATACCTACAGCGAAGATGATACCCGTATTTCTCACCATCGGGGCAGGATTTTTCTCTCAAACCTAAAGAACATTCACATCCGTAACACGGACTTTGTGTTCACCTACCGTTTTTTTACAAGGTCGTGTGGGGGACATCTAAGCGTCGTCTCTCAGCCTCAGAAAGTTACACAGGGTGAGCATAAATGATAACTTAACATCATTTCCTTAACTAATATTCATATATAACTAATATTCATATATCGATACAAGGATTATATTTGTTGATAAAATCAATGCTTATTGTCTAGTAAAATGACAAGAAAACTTCAAAGGTTCAAGACAGGTTCAGAGTTTAGCTAGTAGGTCATCAGGTTCTTCACTGGAAAAAATGGCGTGGAGGTGAAGGGAATTGTGATAATATGGGTGAGTGGTACAAACAAAGCCATGTGCGCAAACGCACATAGACCTACGTGTATTTCCATACGCGTTAGTACACATGTGGGTTTGTTTGTACCGGCATCACATGATTCTTTGGGCGTACTGAGTCTGTAGAACGCGTCGCGTCCTTTTTATTCCGGAGTAGAACCATTCCCTAGAAATCTAGGGGAAAAATACTCAAGGTGTAACCAGGTAGTCAAAGAAAGATTCGTTTGTCAATGTATTGAACGCATTCGGCTGAAATACCTCTTCACTGTATTGTTATTCAATTTGTGGCAGGTTATCAATAAAATCAACAGCAATGATCAGGATAATGGCCACATTTTAATGTTAGTGGAATCTCTTCATGAGCACCGACATCTTTGCTTTTACAATTTGCAATTTACAGAACTTTCTGTTCCCGAAAGAGAAATGACTGACACCAGTTCTTTACTTAAAGATTTCTAGGAGTAACCCTCATTACGCAAAATGTTTTCAGCACTCACATAGACCGATTACGCCTTTAAGTTAGGGGACCATTGACCTTATCTGAGTTTACTTTGCAATTTGAATTGTAATAGGTTAAATCGCTATTTGCTTGTCGAATTATCGACATGCCAGGGCAAGAAACTTGCCATCGCCTGCGGTTGTTTCTTGCATAAAATACGAGTCGCGGGCGAGGTTGTATATCAGTAAGTTGAAGAATATGGAATATCTGGCATTTTTGTGGCAGTGTTTCACAGCATGGCAAAAATTGCGAAGACTGCTTGTAGTTCATGGTTCATCTCGTGGTTAATACATACAACATGAAACATAAATACAAGTTTTCACGCACAATTTTGTTTTATTAACTTTACTAAATAAATATTAGTCACCTTCCCATGAATCCATTCCTCGAGTTTATTCATCAAGTATTAACCTTGTTGAAAATTAATTTGATTTCAACTGTGCTGTATCGTACATATAGCACGGAACATTTATTTTTGCGTCTCGACCTCTTAGGTCGCGCTTTTTATTTAGAAAATTACTGGCATAATACATTAAATAAATTCTCCAATATTTGAAATTCTGAATAACCGCCTTATCTGCGTTAACTCATTGCGAAAATAAATTTTCAATTTCACAAATATAACACGGTAAATTCTACATTTACTCGGAGGGCTCTGAGATGAACCCACTTATAGAATTTGAAATTCTACACTGATATGGGTCCCTCACAAGACGAACGCACTCAAGAGACACGTATTCAGTTTCACTCCTTTAAGGTAGTATGCGCCTCGAAAGTTCCAGATTTTAACCTTCGCTATAACTTTCCTCGATGAAACATTCGACCTTTCTCTTACCAAATAAAGAATAAAAAGTAGGGATCAGAGTGCAAAATTTTGTACTAGAGAGACAAATTATCTAAGATTTCTCGACTTTGAAATTCAAAATTGCCCCCATCCCTGTGTTAACTCTACAGAGAAACTAACATTTTAAATTTTCTAAAAACTAAGACGGTGAAATCATTTGCTACACAAAGAGCTTTAAAATGAGCCCCCGCGAGTGGCAGATTAGAATAGAATACTTAAAATTTAAAAGCCCTGATATTTGTCCATGAGGTGCATTCTAAAATAATTATAAATAAATAAGCTGTATAGCAGCAATGAATTGGTTTCGAAACATGCCAGTGCATTTGAACGATAATAAAATAGATATCGCCGAGCTAATGAGCTACTGGCGTGTTTGTAAAAATCTAGGTCATAGGTCACCCTGGTCACATGACCTATTGACAAACAAGTTTGCTCCAATAGAGATCCCATGTACCTAACTGAGACCTCGAGCTCTTTTGGCTAACCTACCATTATAAATAGTCATGAGATACAGGATGAAAAGCCACAAGTTCCCAATCGTGAGGCAGTTCGCGAGACAAGGAGACCGGCTGCGATCGTTGCTGACAACGACTGAGGCCGCGACAATGAGCGTTGCCTAGCGCATTCGCAGAATATCGACATGCTGCCTTCGGCACTTTGAGAGGACGCAGGACACGTTCCCCGTGGTACATTGATTATTAGGAATCCAATCGAATCACGGAATGTTACAATTTTTCATTAGACAAAATGTTATGCAAGCAGCTGCGGGTCATGACATCGAAAAAAACTTTCTACGATAACCTGTAACTCTTGACGGCAAGTGTAATATATGCTATAGTGCTGGACTAAATCTGTTCTCACGGCATTTGAGGTCAAATATGGCGTTTTATGATTTGAACTTTCATAGTGACCTCATTATATAACTTTGAAACAAATTAACTTTTCCGAGCGAGTAACGTTTAGGAATCGGAAAACCTTTCATTGATGAGGTAACATTATTTTTATATGATGGAATGATATGGACCATACAAATGAACTAAGTAGTAAAGAGCAGCATGTCTGCGAGGTAGATAAAGTTACAATGACGAGCACCAAGTTAGACAAGAACATAACCGCCAAGAATAACAAACTACTTGAAATATTCGTAGCTCCTTGCAGTGTCTACTCACATTTGAGTAATTGAAGCAATGACAGGAATAGGCCATTTTTGCGGATATTTTAGTTTGGTTTTCACTGATTAACAAATCTATTTAGTAAAAAGAAAGGACTACTGTCAACAAGATCTCAAGCGAATAACACCAATTGAAAAAAGAAGAAGAAGAACATGTACTCTTTGTTTTGTATTTCTTTTTTGAGGTAAGGGAAATTCTCACACATCTACGACTGATTTGAAAACGTAATTCAAACAAACTTCTGAAATACTAAAAATGGCATCACTCAAAAGTTCTTTGGAACGTGATTTGATAGTTATAGATATTAACCTGAAAGATGGGTTTTCTCTGATCTTTTGATACCAACATTTAAACTAAATGCAAAAGTCACGTGAAATATGCTTCTAACACGATGACAGCTTATGATATGTTATATGTGCAAATAGTAGTGAAAACATAATATGCAAATCCCGGACATGAATGATAATATTTTGAAGTAAATCCGCTATATTGTGCTCACAACGTCAGTAGAGAGAAAAAACCCTTATGTCCTACAAACAAAAACCTGTCAAACACTTATATTGTCTGTACCCATTAAATATTGTATTGATCACTGATAAAATTATCATTGTGTAAGACTAAACAGTTAACTGTTTTTACCAAATCGATGCTAAATTGTACGTTTGCGAAGCATTTAGGAGAGTAGTTTCACTGAAAAATGTGGTAAAATACTCTTACAATTATTGAAGACAATATGCCTCTTGTATTTTCTAAAAATAAAAATACCTAAACCGACTTTTAATAACTATTAATGCAGCGAAAAGTTTCCTACGTTGACTTGTGAGAAAGACAGACTACAGCTAGTATATACCTTTTCAAAGTTCCATGAAGAGAATAATTTTAACAGGATGATTTATTCTTTATTCGTTAAAAATAAATGCATATCATTATAAGGATAGAAAGTTACAGAAAAATTTGAAAATAAAATGCAAAGCCAGAAAAAATACTAGACTTACACATGTTATATCGTTCTAAGTACAATATCTTGACGATGGCTGTAAAATCTTATTTTTTAGAATATCCGTCTAAATTACTGTACAATATTTGAAGTAAAGGCACTATTTTGAAATTTTGTTTCATTACATTCAGAGGATTCTTCAATCACATTTATCCTAAATATCCGCATTCATTGTATACCTTGCTACTATACGTGTGAAATTTATTTTTATTGACAACGATACAAATATAAGAAATGCCTTTTGAGGAACATCAGAGTGTAGAAAATTATATAATAATTTTCAAAATTTTGCAATAACTGTGACGCATTATTGTTAGAAAAAACATTGTAACACTATTACTTGCCTTTTATATTTCTTCGTATTTACAAAACGTGACATAATTGTAACTTAAAGCAGATAATTAGTTGCGAGCACTAAGTATTGCGTTAATAAGATATCGTTGACGTATACATGAAGATCTCACTGAAGTAAAGCCTCCGACTTTGATATAAGATACACATTTTTCTATGATTACATCAATTGGAAATAGAATGATCTCCTAATAATGAGGCATTCCTCGAAAAAGTGTACGTTTTCTTTACTTCCCTTCGGAGAAGGTAGGACTTTATCATCTCTTTAAACATGCAAGTGGTGGAAGACATCGTTTCTCATGGATATTAAATAATATTCATTTATAGGAGTAAAATGATGTTTAAATGGTATTGCTAGAGCTGATAGACTCACGTCTCCTCTTAGGCTATTTTTCAGCCAAAATAATGCTGACATTCGTTCTTCTTTCAATAAATCACGTGTTTGTTGATATGAATATAGCTATAATAAAGCATATGAACACAATACATCGACGCTATGTTGAAGTTAACGTCAGCAAACAGTGTCTTACTAGATCGCTTAGAAGAACTTATTTGTACTTTACTAGTACTTACATAAAATTAAGAGAACATACATACATATGTAAAGGACTGTGACATGCAGTTTACCCCGACTTGGTATGAATTGCAAAGATTCGTATCCTGTCATTATTAACAATGATTACAACACCGTTGCCCTTTCTGAAAAAAATGATCGACCGGTAAAATATTTAATTATACGAGGAAAATAAAGAATAGCCTTAAAGTAAAGAAAGTTTATGACAAATGAGAAAAAGGAACAAGATGAAATCATAAGCCACAAAAAAAACAATGTTATCTTTGAATAATTGAAGCTACTAAATCTGATTCTGTATCCCCTGCTCTCACTAATTATTCCCCGAAGGGAGACTGTGAGCTGTAATAGCATCACATGATATACTATGAAATAGACTAAAAGCAACCGTAAGTATTGACACTTCTTGAAAGGTACGAGTCCCCAATTTAATAAAACATCTGTATTGTCTTCTTTTGTCCAACTTAAAAAATAACAATGTCTTGTCGGCAAAATTGCAAAATTAAGTGCAATATCCGTAAGAAATGCTACCGTATAGTGTATCTTTACATTTCCATACATCGTAATTCCAGTGTTGCGTAACGCAAACCACCCAGAAAAAATGCATTGCTACATTTATGTCTACTGTAAGAATGATCTTATACAAACTATTGATTTTATCCCGCATGTCAGCTTTAACCGTCATTCTATGTCCACACTTCCTCTAAGCATTCTCACGAAATCTTCATGGCACGAAATCTTCATGGTCTTCTTAATCTCTGGTGAGCATTTCAATTCCTCTTTCAATGCTTTGCTTTCTTGAACCTTTCGTGTATGCTTTCCTGGTCAAGCATATCTATGATACGCATCCGCCATTTCTCGACATCTCTTTCTCGGTCGGTGTCATCCAGGCCCACGTTGACAACCATCTCCTTCCCGTCCAAGCCGAAGTATTTTTCCATCATCTCAGCAAGACCAGAGTGTGCAGTAATAAGGACTGGAACCCCTGCTGCAATTGCTTCATGCCAACCATACCAAAGGGTTCAGTTCTCGAAGGCATGATGACTAGATGACTCTGCTGCAGTTTGTCCATTATATCCTGATGTGTGCAATACGGATGTGGTTTGTAGTCGAGGAAATTTGACTTTTTGTATTTATCAACGAAAGCCTTGCTTTCTTCGTGCTTTTCATCAGGGATTCCTACGATATCCCAAAGCGGGCATTTCATATTCATTTTATTGTACAATTCGCAGACTTCACTCAGAGCCTCAGCGATGATGTCATATCCTTTAAGGTGACCAACTTCATCAACACGACCGAAAGTCAAGATTCGAACGGGATGGTGTGATTGAGGTGGCGTGATTTCTAAATCAAAGAACCTATCATCAGGATAAGGAATGTACTGCATGTGAACCACATTCTTGCCGCGAAACTTGCCATCGTAGCGGTTGAATATACGAGGGCCGACGGAGAAGAAAATATCTGATTGCTTCGCTACTTCCATAATGTATTTTTCTTTGTCTTCGATTTTCTTATGGCTAGCGCCCTCTTTGACACGTCTGTGTCTTCTGGTATAGTGTGGGGCAAACTGAAATACCCTCCTTCCACTAAGTCTGTTTTTCCCTATATCGAGAGCGCCCTCTGCCGTGATTGGTATGTGACCGATTACAATGTTTGGGTTTATTTCCTCACCCAGGATGTTATCAGGAAAGTGCGTAGCATGGTATGTATTGATACTCTCTAAATCAAGAGGACGTTTACCTTTCTCAATCGCAGGTAATATCTTTATGCCTTTTTTCTCTGCATCTGACTTATCTTCGTCTGATGGGTTGTTTAATGTTGTCACGCAAACCTTTAAACCAGCATCTTTGGCGAGTCTGGCGATATGTCGATGAACAGTCGAAATGCCACCTTTTGAGGTTCCCCATTCATCGTTCAAAATTAGGATACTGCCACTGTTGAAGTAAAAACATAGATGCATTAAAAAAATTCAATTTTTTCTTTTCGTTGCATTTGAATATTTATAGTCTACAAATAGAACGTGGTCGTTGAATTTATTCGCATGTTAATTCTTATTTTCACACAAATTATTGATTTGAGTATTTGTGTGAGCCTTACAATCACGTAACAAAAGGAAATCGAATACGACTCGATCGCAGATTTTAGACTATTATACAATTTTTTGAAGGCACTTCGTATACTGTTGATTGAGTAAATATCAGTAATTATATACTATATTATATTTGTCCTGAATATGAGCGTCCACACGAGTCTTCTGACTCCTCTCCCCACTTTGCAACATGCTCTAAAATAGAAGAGACTGCATAAATAATACACTAACAACAACGGCCATCTATTATCAATGTCACAAAACGCCATACAATAGCAATGACTTTTAAAGTAATTCATTGTCATGTTTTCATCGTACCAGGAAAGTGACTTTGTCAATGTGAGGTTTCCATTGCAAAAAGTATAACAACTTTCTACCTGGTATCACTGGATTCACCATTACTGTCTTGGTTGACATTGTCTTGACCTAGTAAAAAAGATAAAATCATTTACATCTCTATTCGATACCTTTGACCTGTCAGAAACTTGGCTAGTACAAACCATCACGGTCTTGTCGTATTTTTTGCTTGGCCTTCACATTTGAAAAATTATTGCTCGAAAATCGAATGAGTCGAATCTTTCTACTTGAACGAATATGTTTTACTTGAAACAAAAAGATACATGCAATTTTGCATGGTTTTCCTAGGCTTTTATTATTGATGTAGGAATACAATGTGAATTTTCCTTACCGAAGATTAAGCAAAAAATTTAGTCATTCAATTTCGATTCATGTGCTATACATGTTGTCAAATGATGTGTGTATTCAAATAATTCAGCAGTGAGAGGATCTCTTCCTTATTTGTGCATTGAACATTAACACAGAAGAATTCTGTAAAGAATGTGGATATCACGGTCATGTTGGAAAACATTACTTTAACCGACTGTGTAACTATTGGACAGCCATCAAGGATCATGAGTAAAGCGATAATTAACTAGGCTAACCAAGTATATAGTTCACCATTTACTATTTCTGTTAATGTTTTTGTTCGGGGAAATGCTAATGACAACAAAACGAGTTAACCAATAATCGCAACAAACATCAAAATATTATAAACAATATGATATTCTATACCTTGCCCGACCGCCATAGTTTTCAGATTATTTGTATCTTCTTTCTCGGAATCTTTAGAGCCTTTTTTAGTCTGTTGGGTGTAAAATAAATACTCTGCTGATTTACAATAAAAAATGAACTAGTGTCGTCATGCTGTTGTTCGCTAGTAACAACAGCAACATATCTCGGTTCACATTTTCTTGCAATGTTAATCAGACTTTAAAGAGAAAAGGCGACCAGACAGAGATACTCGAATGAATCAATGAGACAAGTCTATATCGAAAGATAGCTTATTTGCTGTGTAGAATTGCAAGATGTATTTGTACAATTTCCTCAAAAAAGACTCACCAATTTTCCCACAAAGCGAAGGGTAACATTTTTGCTTCCATTGTAACTAAATGTTACTGATCCCGTATGTAAATCTTTTTCCAGTTTGCCAGGAAGAAGTTTTACTTGTAGTTGGCAGTGGTTCTTCTGTTTATGATTGCATGTGATTTTGCCACATTTATACAATTCGTGAAACTCAAAGTCATCATTGATATCAACATTGATTTCCTCTTTGTTTTCTATGTCGATATCATGTGTAAACTCCAGTGTATCGTGATCAGACTTCGTGTAATTTTGCGTCTTCCAATATTTTATCCTCTCAGTAGCATTCTCGCTTTCAACACAGTCTATAAGTAAGTTGTCTTCATTCATGACGCTCTGTAATAGTATCAAGTTGGCAAAGTATCTTTCAGTCCATAATCTTTCGACATAGTCGCAAAGGGCGTCAACAGCTATCGATGTGCCTTTGATATTGTTATAAAGATTTATGCTGGCAATTCCAAGGGCAACATAAGTGTATCTATACATGCGAGAGAGAGAGAAGAGTATCTGAGAGAGAGAGAGAGAGAGAGAGAGAGAGAGAGAGAGAGAGAGAGAGAGAGAGAGAAGAGAGAGAGAGAGAGAGAGAGAGAGAGAGAGAGAGATTTTGTCATTGTCATCTTTTGAAATATGATTTACCTCTCTTTAAGATCTTCCATTCTTATGTTACCAAAAAAGTAAATGACGACAACAAATGTTGTCCTCGAAAAGAGTAAACGCAACGCTATACGACTTAACACGATGGCTTGAAGAATTCAGATATAAACACCTCGAAATCAACAAGTGATAGTATCAATGATAGTTAAAAGGAAAACAGATTGAAAATATATAAAATAAAAATCACTAACTGCAAATAATACTGACCCTGAGAAGTGATCAGTTTTGAAAGTAACCGACTCTCTGTGAACATATAGTTGAACATAATTGGTGATGTCACGCCATTTATTGTCGATTAGATAATCTTCAAAAAGGAGCGTTATGAGTTGTTTGTCATCCTTGTCGAGTTGATTTATCACGGGTAACGTTATTGTTATCTCTTTTCGGAACTGCACTTTTCTTCCATGCTTTTCTCTTAAATATATAGTCGGACTGAGTGCTTGTTCGACATCTTGGCCAAGATGGCGGAACGCTGCTCGGACTACAATTGGGTTAGGGTACACAATCTAAAAATAACGAGACAGATATCCCTGACATTAATAGCAATTTATGTATTGGTATACATCTTTCCAAAAATATCGACAGTCATGTGGCTGTCTTGAATAACTTAAGACAACCAATAATAAACATAATATATGGCTCTAACAAAATATAAAGCCTTAATAAAATGAATTCGGAAGATAGTAGCAAAGGAGAAGGATGGACTTTCGGTATGCAAAGACAAACATTTGACTTACCGTTATGTAATACACTAATGGTTCGAGTGTTGCCTTTGGTGGAACACTTATTCTTAAAAGTCTGTTCAGGCGACACGTATATTCACAACCTCTAACATCAACTCTAAATTGATCTTGATATGGCTTTGACTTCACAATGTAGTAACCAGAATTCGAGATACTGGCGATGACAACATCATCTACCTGCGGGCAGAGTGTAGAAACGTCATTGTTGTCGTGAGTTATCTTTTTTAAACCCCATTAAAAAATAATTCCTGCTCTGTTGATTTTATGGATGGCATATCTCATCTTATGAGCCTGAAATCACACCTTATCACAACTGACAGTAATCTTAGGCAAACTGTAGTAGATAAAGGTATTATGACTGTTTTTGAATATAATTCAGCGTACACTGTTAAATGTTTTGTTGCAATTCACGCAATTCATGCTTGTGCAGGACCCGGCCTGATGAAACTTAAACTGAATTAACTGATACATAGTCCGCGTTTTTTAAACTTACCTCCGCGATTAATTAAAGATAGGACATGCAACCTTCATTATTTCCTGGCTTTTTATGACGCATTCAAGTTGAACAGTACATAAATTCTATTGCCGTATGTCTTTATCAACGCAGTCAAGGTGTCTGAGCTTATTTGGTCACTGGTTATTTTATTCTGCTTTGGTAATGAAGCTGCACAACCACACCTTAAAGACGTCAAGCATGATTCAACGTAAACGTACCTGAGTTGACGGTAACTCGTTCCATGTAGCTCCATTATCACTTGTCATAATCGAATGCGGTCTTGTTGTCTGGTTGGTGTCCATCTCAAATCCAAGTGCAAGATCCGCTCTGAAGACATCGTTGTTCCAGTGGATAAGCTTACCTGGATAACATCTGATTCGATGTACTCGAATTTTCCCATTTTTGGTGTTTGTATTTCGTCCGCGGAGAGCGTAGCATAAATATTGCCAGGAAACTTCACGGAGTTGCCCCAGACAACCAAGCAAAAGCGCGCCGGTAATACGTGAGCCTGCAAAATAAGTGTATTACATGAAATTTTCCCCTGTGTTAGGGCATTGCATGCGAGAGTTTTAACGCGGAGCCGTTTAACTTCGAGCTCAAGGCAAGAAGTTGTGTGCCTCAGTGAAGACAAAGGTATGCGAACAATCTTCTTGCCTTTTCTTTTGATTTGGATTGATATACAATATTGCATCAAATTGCAAAATATTGCCTCGATTTTGTTTTATTCCCTCGTATTACATTCATTTAATCACTAAACCGCCCATAAATCAGGAGATAGCAAAAGACGTACTTCATATTTTCATTAAGGTTGAAATTTTGATACGCTCAACGGCATATTTACTAATCAGTTAAACGGATTTGGTCACACGAACATGTTAAGTAATAGACAGGTTTGGCTACACTTTTTACGTTGACGTGAACGCATAACGTCACGACTTTTTGTGATAACGTCATCGAATTGTGCCTATGTTTTTGGCGTACATGGAGCTAGCTTCGCGTATTTACGTTGAGACAGCTAATTTCGCGTAAGTTGTAAACGTGTAAATTATCGCATCTTTAAATAGCAAAACATTATGCATGCAAATAATTATTTGGTCAAGTGATAGTGAAATACTCAAAGATATCCATGTATTTTTTTATTTTCTGTGAAATGTCTTTATCGATTCGCATAGTCGTCCTGATTCGACTGGGTAGCGGGTAACCATTGAATCATCCCTTTTGATGCGGAAACAGATACGGGGACCTGAGACGAAGCATCTTTTCCATATCAATTTTTGACAGTATCGTGCTGCATTTATGCTCGTTACACTATTTCAGTACTACCAATGATAATCTGAAAATCTGTAGTGAATATTAATTTTAAAAAAAATTCTTTAATGCGGTTACAATTTATAGACAGCTGTGACACTGTCGACTGTGGTACGCAATGCGTGGTCAAATTGATTTTTGCACGCGAGTGTGTACGCCACTGCCAGCATGGATTCTACTAGTTCACGTTCATGTAAAACGTGGAGCCAAACCTGACTATTGTTTAGCGCTGTCCGCCACAACACTGCCGCCACCGGTCTCCGCTCTTGTCATCTCGTCAATCTCGATCCCGGTCGACAATGTTTATGTCTTAAGACTGATGTTTGCTCTGTCCTTTTACACTTGACAGAAACTATAGTTTGGTTTGTTGTCAACTTTCGATAATACATCCAAAGCACAAGACAACTGATCTGTAGTTCTTCGCTAGTTCTACATCGCCAGTTCGATTCCGATCGATACTTCGCGGATTTTCATGTAATGAAGGAAATGTATCATTGTTTTCGAATGACATGATGGCTTATGCTATGTAATGTCCCTTTCTGAATATCATAATATATATTCTGTTGAAATTACCGTAAGTTCAGTTTTCACTGTTCTCGCCAAGTGCATGTAAGAACGAAGTCAACATAGATTACGACCCGAGTTGCGACTTTACGTAGCTTATCGATGGACATATCACATTGCTTGCGTTGGATCTGTTGAGCTCTGGCATCCCGATTGGTTATTGGGAATAGCTAAAGCTTCAGCGACTCGTTATTTCGTAGGGCATGCCTTCCATGTCTGTATTTATCGCATCACCCTTTCGTGTTTGTAGTGAGAATACGGTATAGATCGCGACAGATCGGTCAGTGCTCGCTCGCGTACATGAAAAAATCCCTGTAGAACAGGGGTTAATGATGGCCTTTATTTACCTTACGTTGGTCTACGTCACAAAGGGGGATATCAAGGCCAGGTCATGTAATGTTTAGAGACATATCTTTATACTTTTTTTCAAGAAGAAAATTAGATTGACAACAAAGTACAGATGAAAAATACAAAGTTAATAGTAATCAATTGTTATAAACTTTGCTGTACGCTTATTTGAAAGGGCAGCTATAGGGAGCTCGGTGTTGATACAGTTTGAATTACAATCTTACCGTATCTCGTACTCCTGGTACAATATTAATGCAGTACGATTTATCCTCATGGTCACTGGTCAACAAACAGGCAGGAATAAAGTGACTGAAGGGCAATTCTTCAGACCACGACTCCCAACTGATATAAGAACAGAAATGAGTTTGTGACTCGCATTATTCAGCAAAATCCAAAGTCACATACTTATATACTCGAAAAATGTCAGACTAAAAGTTAACTATATTTCAATATTCGTAACAACATGACCCAAGTTTGAAACAACAAGGTTTTCTGTATGTTATTGTTGTTAAGTAATATTCACTATCAGGTGAGCAAATGCGATATGTATTTCGAATAAATTCTAACGTCAAAGCTCAAAAATAATTGCATTGCATTTTAGTTACTACAGTCAATAATGAAATGACAATGCAATGTTACTGTTTACATTTGAATTCTAATCGGAACCATAATTCACTTGTCAACAATAACAACGCAGTATACACATGTACTAGCCCTGTGTACGATGTTGTGTGTTCCCAGCGTTATACGGCCTCCCACCAGAGCTCTACTGACGGCGAATGTGTTATTCGGGCAGGCATAGATCGGAATCGAGTTGATTTCGCGCCGCAAGTAGTTAGAAAAGTATTTTCGTGCTCCGTCCTAAGTGGGACCGTTTGTCACCGGTTAAGTCTATGGCCGTCACCAGGCTGTTGTCGGAGGCCGTATAACGCCCGGAACACACACCGTCTTACGCAGGGCTACACATGTACAGACTGAGTTGACAAGCTGAAAACTTTGTACATCACATGCTTTGGGGAGTAGACAAATAATTTATGGTTAATGTCAGAACAAAAATGCTGAATAAATCACCAAAAGTTAGCATTAATGGTCCTTTAATATAACCTCACCTTTAGGTCTTGTACATTGTTTATTTTCCTGGAAAAAAATATCAGCCATTGTATGGTCGACAGATCTGACACCATATCCAAGTAGAATGCCAGAGTAATGCGACAAACAGCTACAAACACCATGAAGAATACCGCCCACTGTTTTTCGTTTCCATGCCAAGTCTGCAGTACAGGATTGACATAGTCAATCAAATTTTAACCAACGTCAATCCACAAACTCATTGTATGACTATCTGTTCCATTTAAACAATAATGTACAATTATAGTATTTTGTAACTTGCACACATTTGGGCAGTGAATTGAAAGCAAGACATGGAAAATATTATCGTTTGCCTTATATTAAAAAAATCGGATTTCGTCAGTAATTATTAGAATAACTGTCATGTGCGTTTCAGTCACAGAATGTAAAGGTCACAAAATAATGTTAGACCTTTAAAGAATCATCACATTCTGTCAAAGATTTTTAGGCTTTTTCTATCGTCCCGGCATAAAATAACATAACGACACTGTAACCTTGTGCGTTGGGAGGTATCTGTCCGTGATTCTTTGTGTAATAACTTAGGGGGCTATTTCTGCAGTTCTTCATCACGTGTATGTTTACCGGCATCTTCATCTAATGTTCAGTAAAACCAATTTGTCGTTTTGCTTATGTTGCTTCTTTGTGAACTTACCTTGTCATTGTTATCTTTAAGGGCCATCAAGGAAACGGCACGCATTCAAAATAAGACTGCATTTAAATTCCACATTCAATGGTTGAATGAGACACACACCTTTTTCCATAAAATAGTATATAAATTCCAAAAGGGGCTATATCGTAATACATACACACTCAGATCAGCTTCGAATGCAATTCAGGAAAAGGGCTACCTGTACATCTGTTTATCAGTTGATAAAACTTCATTACAAGCAAGGCAATCATACGCAAAATTTATTACTTACCTTCTTTAGAAATGCTAATTAGTACATAAATAATCATGAAATTAAACACTTTGCCGCATTTAAATTGACATGCATTGCCGGATCGACTCTTTCCCTTGGTTACCCTTACTCGCCAAAGATAACATGTCAATGTATAATTGTTCCTTGAAAGCCTTGTGATGCAACATTGAAGCCTTAAGTAAGTTTAATTGGACGGTCATCATGTTGAACGCAAACTCTTTTTGGCATTTCGAAACATAAAACAAAAAAAACCCACCCCAAAACATCATGATGCTTCTTTTGAAAGACTCACATCTCTAATAAGATATTTTAGATCAGACAACAGTACATGCGCATTTTTTGTGTTAGTCCTAGTAGTAGTCAATAATTCAGCTCTATACTGTAACTCAAATATCGTTAAATATTATACCTTTCATGGCGGCATCTCTTTCAGTAGTGACTCTAGATGACTTTTTACTTATCAGAATTTCTATTTCCTTTTCTAAGTCTCTACATCTTGCCTGTAACATCTCAAGTTGACCTGCATTTTTGACCAGAAGAAAATGAAGATAATCGTCAATTAACGGAATTTCAATTTGTTAATGTTTACGATGTCAAATGTATAAGTTGAAAGTTGTAGGACGTTAATATGCAATTCAAAAATGAGGTTTTGATGCAGTGTTATTCACAGTGAGTGTTGACAAAGTATGTAACATAAATTCAATAAATTGTAAATTCGATAAGTGTCTTTCTTTTCTCTCCAGCAATTTTTAATCCTTCTTAACTATTGCGGAAACAATCTGAAATTTAAAGCTCTAATAGTTGTACTTTTTGATTTTTTTTACCTTTCTCACATATACGCAAAATTTATTACATATCATAATCCATTCATTAATTTTTATTATA